>NC_141538.1:119890000-120087500 GCF_021556685.1 Rattus norvegicus | reverse complement strand
CACACACACAAACACTCACACACATACACACACACTCATACACACTCACACACACTCGCACACACACACATATACACTCATACACATACACACACACTCATACACACTCACACACACGTGCACACACTCACACATACACATACACACACTCATACACACTCAAACACACACATGCACACACACTCACACTCATACACATATACACACACTCATACACACTCAAACACACACTCACACACATGCATGCCCACACACAAAAGATACTAGGTGGTTTACTTGGGTCCTGGTGATGCAACCACAGATTGTCCCTACTTACCAGCAGCTTAACAATTTTAGAAATTAATTAGGAGTTGCCCCCTTCTGTTGATCCATTCAGTCAGTCAACAGTACTTACTGTGTACTAAGACATACCAGGCACTTTGTAGGTCCCAAAGATGTAGAAATTACCAAGGTAGACACAACTCTGCTTGCACGTAGGTTGTTGGTGAGAGAGGAAGTAAACAAGACGGGGATGGTATGTTCATGCAAGCGACAGAATAGACTGGGTGAGTTTGGGAAAAACTCAAATCTTCCTGGGAGGAGCTACCTCAGCAGGGTCAGCAGAGAAGTGTGGTGAAGAGTCAAGGAGCCTGAAGGAAATTAGTTGGCTTTTTTTCTTACCGAGCTTTTTGGTAGTTTTGCTATACCAAGTTGTCTGGAACCAAGCTTCCGTCTGCTTTGGTTGTCACTTAGTTTTGCTTTACTATTCTTATTTTTTTCCAGACAGTTTTACTGAGTAGCCCAGGCTGACCTTCGACTGACAATCCTCCTGCCTCAGCTTTCTGACACTGGAGTTTCGTGTGCCATCCTGCTCAGTTTCCCTTTGCTTTATTTATTCACCCAGTGTTGCTTATGAAAAGGGGATGGAAGCTTTCTTTAAGCGTTGGCTAGCCATACAGTAAATCTCAGGAAAGAGCTGCCAGCCAGTGTGTGCGTGTGCGTGTGCGTGTGCGTGTGTGTGTGTGTGTGTGTGTGTGTGTGTGTGTGTGTGGTAAGGGTGATTGGGCTCTGGCGTCTTGCGATGTCCCCTAGATGGACACGCTCACCAGGATACCACACAAGGGCAAGTGATGTAGAGCAGGGTCCTCTAAAGAGACCCAAGAACTGGGATTCCTCGACCACAAAGGTTTATCCTCCAAAAAACGGTGACCCAAATAAAGCTCTGTGCTGTCCTTTACGTTATTCAGCTGTTTTTCAGACAGGTTCTTGCTGCATAGCCCAGGATGCCTTAATTTGAGATCTCCCTGCTTCAGTCTCCCAATGACAGCCAGCTCTCCTTTGCTTTTCTATGTATGCAAATGTTTTTTAAAGATTTATTTATTTATTTATTTATTTATTTATTTATTTATTAATTATGTATAGAGCAGTCTGCCTGAATGGATGCCTGCAGGCCAGAAGAGGGCATCAGATCTCATTACAGATGGTTGTGAGCCACCATGTGGTTGCTGGGAATTGAACTCAGGACCTCTGGAAGAGCAGTCAGTGCTCTCAGCCACTGAGCTGTCTCTCCAGCCTGAAATTTTTTTTTAAAGGTCTGCTTTTGAAAAAAGACTTGAAGCACGAAGTTGGAATCC
This sequence comes from Rattus norvegicus, assembly GCF_021556685.1. Taxonomy (NCBI): domain Eukaryota; kingdom Metazoa; phylum Chordata; class Mammalia; order Rodentia; family Muridae; genus Rattus; species Rattus norvegicus. The sequence goes on along the minus strand of NC_141538.1, from coordinate 120,085,887 downwards.
TTGGATGGCAACACAGGTGGGGAAAATGAGGGCTTAAATTAGATTAAGAAAAAGAAAACAATTGCCGTGCTGGTGACACATGGCAGCACTCGGGAAGCAGAGACAGAGGTCTCTCCTGAGTGTGAGACCAGCCTGAGTTCCAGGACAACAAGGGCTACACAGAGAAACCTTGTCTTAAAAAAATAAAAGCCAAACCAAACCAACCAAACAAACAAAAAAAAAGGAAAGAAGGAAATAGAAGGTTTCTCTGTGTCTGGAGTATAGTTGGTAGTAAGCTTACAGGGTTTCACGATGAACCACACAGTACAGGAAGGGAAACCAAGGCTGCTGGGGAGATGGCTCCATGGATTAAGGTGCTTGCTGCCAGCTGGGCCAAGTCTGAGTTGGGTTCAATCCCCAGGACCCATGTGGCAGAAGGAAAGAACTGATTCCTGAAATCTATCCTCAGAGTGCAGTTGTGTGAGTGTTGCCAGTGATCTGCCACTCACCCCTTGTGACAGGATTTGGAAACTGTTGAAAGGAATGTCTGTGGCAAGGAGAGTAGATTGTGGTGGGGTTAGAATATTCTCTATAAGACTCCCCATACTGGCTCTCATATGGCCTTCATACAGCACCGTAGAGTTTACCAGTCAGGGAATGGTAGTAATGATGCTGCTGGCTTCAGGTTTCTTATGGGCGTGGATCTGGGGCTTTCTAACACTCATTCTTTTGTGCCTAAACACATGTATGGTTAGCTGGTAGCCTAAGCACAAAGGGTAAAGATCAGGATAGTTAACAAACATGGTGGCAAAAACTGTGAGCAAATGTCTAAAGGTGTCAAAGTAAGAATTGCACTGAATTAACCTGGCCTCTTTTAGGAAAGGTCCCTTTGTAACACACGGAAACAACTGTGACCACGTACACAACCTCTGATGCGGTCACTTCTTATTCCATGGGGACTCAGTTTGTTACGATAAAATAAGTGGTAAGATAATATACATGTTGGAGAATCATGCAACAAGTACATTTTGATGGACCTCATACTCGTAGAATAATTTAAAGTCACTAGTAGAAGCCAACAGAGAAATGAATGTCGCCTGAATAAAATGACATGGAAAAGGTGATTCCGGTTGGACGGAATGAAAGGGTCTCACTCTTACCCAGAAAGAACACGTACTGAAATACAGACACAGACGATGGCACAGTCTGAAAATTGCTTTAATGTACAAAAATCCAGTGCAGAAAACCCCAACTTTGATTAAAATGTAAAGGGTCTGATAAACAGCATTAAAATTAAACATGCACATTCACATGTTAAGTGCTTCTTTTTAAATGTGAAGTGTGTGTGTGTGTGTGTGTGTGTGTGTGTGGTGTGCATGTTGTATGGTGTGTATGTGTGTATGTGTGTGTTATGTGTTATTTATGTGTTATTTCTAGGTGGATGTCATCTGGTTTTGTGGTAGCTCTCTCGTCAGACACCATCGTCATCTATTTTCAAGTTCTCCTGAATATTTTCCAATTTCCAACTGTTTCCAGCTTTAAGCAGTACAAAAACAAATCCCACAGAAACGTCAGCACAGGATGCTGCCACCACACATAAACACTGAAGTGCTTAGGATCAAGCCCAGGAAGATCACTGCTATGAAATTAGCAGAGACTCATCAGAGTAAAAGTAGCTGTGACTAAGGACTATGAAAATATAAAGGGATTAACATATGTGATAATGGGCTAATTAAACCTTAGCTTTTCACTGTGGTGGTTTTACAGCCATTTCTTCTGGCTGCCAGTTTGGAAGCTGCCAGCAAATATTTTCTTAATTGCAAAAAGAGACAATGCACGTTCCACCGTCTCATTCATAATGTTTAATGCAGACATTACCAAGACCCTGCATGGAGGATGAAAAGAATCATGCTATTGGGGGTGGGGGTGCAGGCTGAGGGGCAGGAGGGAGGAGAAGACCTAAAAACAAACCCCATACAAGTCCTCACAAGAAATATTTAAGTAGAATTTCTACAGAAAAAAACCTACTTGCCTTGATAGACTAGCCTGCCCCTGTAATAAAACCTCCGAAAGTCAACAGTTCATAAAGTCTTTTGTTCTAGTAAAAGGGTCTTTAATTTTTAACACAAACTCATACTTTGGTATGCATGGACTTAAGTAAAATTAGAAGACATGTATATAATAGGATTTAATGGATTATCATCTGCATTTTCCAAAGATGTCAGCTTCTCTCAGCTCTGATGGAGTAGCACTTAATGTAAATTTAATTTGAAGTGATGTATGGAAGGCTTGAGGTGGTGCTCCGTGATTCCCTAACTGCCTGGAGAGCCTCTGTGGGGAGCATCTGGATTTGGCGGCTCCACATGCCCGGCAGCATGTACTAACTAGGATTAATGAGGTAGCCTGTTCACCAGTGATCCAAAGGAGGTATGCTACATTTACTCCCAACAATATGAATAGGAGGGCTAGTTTCCTTTGGGGGCACATTGTATGATGAAACTTAATGATGGACTTGGTATTGGGTGTAATAAATAGACTACGGTGGAAGCACTTTTGCTTGGTCAAATTTAAATGTTATTTAATCATAAAATTGTGTTTGTTAGATAGGGCTGAAAGCAAAGGTTTTAATGTGTGTGTGAGTGTGTGTGTGTGGGGGGCACCTTCACAGCCAATATGTTTCTTTAAGGACACTAAAATAGTAAATCTTCCCTGAGAAGTGTTACAGGGTTGTTTAAAATAAAACTTACTTTTTAGGTATTGTTGGTATGTTAAGATAGTTTTGTACTAACTCTGTGTGTGTGTGTGTGTGTGTGTGTGTGTGTGTGTGTGTGTGTGTGTATTCAGTATGTGTAAATCAGATACTGCTGAGTTAGGCAAAACTTCTTAATCCATTCGCAACTCATTTAAGCATCAAAATTTTATTTTGTCTTTGTGCCTAACTGAGCATTGAATAAAATCGCAGCTAATTTCGAATTCCCTTTGTCATCATGGTTTTCAGCCAAAAGTCTATAATAAATGGTCAGAAGATGAGCTGAGGCTGAATGAATAGTGAACGGTATTCATCAGCCAAACACAGAGTCCAGATCCAATTATATGTATTCATTAAGTGATAATGATATCATGGTCTTTAACTAGGAAGAAAAGAGCGTAATTGAATAATAACAGTTGTACAATCCCAACGGAACACACTCTCCATCCCAGCCCGGCGACCCTCGGGGATGAGGTAGGATTGATGGAATTCTATTACTCTTTGATAGATTTATTATGAAAGGCTGAGTGGACTCGCAGTCCCACTTTGTCACTCACGCTAATCAGTATCGTAAGGGCCCCGAGCGGGCAGGCTTTTGTACCCCTTTGACAAAGACAAGGTTAGGGGAGGATGACAGACACCCAGACCTTTACAAACCCATACTGCAAGATAAAATGGGCCAGCTGAGCTCTGTGCTGGGACAGAATTTTAATTTGTTTATCAATGGCTCTCACATGTGCTGAGACCATAAGGATATTTGTCAGAGGATAATGCTGAAGCTAAACTCTTTTGTTTGGCAAGTGGGGCTTGGAAAAATATTTATTGAACTGTAAAAAACAGGCTAAATGGGGGGAAAAAGGTAATCGGCTAGAGATGGGAAATAACTCACATTACTGGACATAACTATCTGAGCCCATCCATTGACTCTGACTTTGACTTTAAAAAAATTATATATATATAATTATTATATAAATATTAATATATATATTCATTCTTGTTTTTAAAACTACCTGTAAGGGTAACCAAATAGTAACAGATAAAAAAAAAAATCTTTTCTCTTTCATCTCTCTGGTTTTTCAAAAGAGCTGAAAGATTATGAAGAGGCCAGTGGGCAGGTTGAATGAGAGATGGGTGGGATTTTATTGGTCTGTTGTTGTTTTCCTTCCTGCCTGTTACAAAGTAGTAGAACTTAGCAGGGAAACAGCTGCATTTTCCAAACATGCTTCTTTGTAAGTAAAAGGTGTTTCCAGGCCTGGCTCAGTCAGCAACAGCTTTTCACATTGAAATGCAGCTTGCTCTCCTGCGTCTGCGGTCAGAGCCCATCGGATTCAGGAAACTAGATAATGCTACTGGTGGGAGCACGAGCCGAGGGGGGCCAGCCTGGCATTCACTAGGCCCCAGTGCCGTGCCTGCCAGGGTTTATTTTTTCGGTTATTGTTGTTGAATCATCCTGATTTGTAATCTCTTTTTCTGCTTGAGATCTCCTTTTATCCCTCAGAACTGTGCTCTGCGCCGCCAGAGGAGCCCGTGAATTGGGGGGAGGCTGGGCGGCCAACCTGCTCTGTCACTGGACGCCTGGCCTGGCCGCTGTCCCGCGTGGACCCGCGACGCCAGCTTGCTGCCAGTTCGGTTTGGTTTTGGGCATCTCTGGGAAGGCAGGCGGACGGCACAGTCACCTCAATTGGCTCGGCTGCCTCTCTGATGAATGTGTCCGGGTGTGCTGCAAAGGGTTTAGCATCGCTTCCAGCAGTGCGCCGTGATTTTCAGGACTGGGAAGGATTGCTTCACAGCTCTCTCCTTGAATTTCATTGTAGTGTGCGTGATGGAGCACAGGGCGGCTGGACAGGCTCGCACCAACCGCCAATGGCTGCTGCGGTGGCGTCTGCGCGTGGAGCCAGGTTCTGTGTGTTCCTTTGGCTGTGGCTTTCTCCCTGTTGGCCTTTCTCCAAGAGGTCAGCCCAGCAAGTCCCTGAGTGCCAGACACCAGGCGGTAGCTCTGGGGCCAGCGGGCCACCGCTGTTTGCTCATTCTTTCTGGAAATGGGCACAAAGTGAAGGTTAATTCACACTTCTTGGCCAGGGCTTCCTTAGGCACTGAAGTTCACCATCTTGTCCACACAATCTGACTGCAAGGATGCATTGATTGTATTCGGTTTTTCTGTGCACAAGACATCGGAAGGAAGTCAGACTTTGGAGGACGATGAGGGTTGATCGGAAATGACGTGGAGAGTGTCAGAGAGTTGGGGCTTGCCAGCATAGTTTTAAAGCAGACTTTTAATGTTTTCTGGTTGGGAGACAAGGATAATCGCATGTACTGGACCATATTATAGACTCCATCTTTAAACGCTTCTTTTAGCCTCAGACAGTGTCAGTCCCTCCTTCAGCTGACTTCAAGTGCATTGTCCTTGTCACCAGAAAGGGGTTTGTTTCTAAGGAAAATACCTCTTCTTTGCTGATTGCTTGGTAAGAACTTTCTTTTAATCCTCACCAAAGCTTCTGAGGTACAAACACTACCAGCTTCGTTTTAGAGAAAGGAAAATGAAAGGGGGAGGGGCATCAACTTCGTACAGTAAAGACCAGAATTACATTGTGGGCTCAATCACTATCCAAGGCCTCTCATGTTTATGCAAGCACTGTGCTGTACTACCTCTGCTGGCAACCCTGAGTCAGTGACACAGGTGACAATCTTTGAGAAGCTGACAGTATATGAAAACAAAGCCCTACCCACCGACAAGCTAGTATTGCCCAGTTGAAGAGGATGCTGACAACCAGATGTCCACTGAACCAAGCGGCAGTCACCAAAAACACGCTTTCTTAACTCCTTTTCCCTCCGCCACACCCTACAATCGTTTTCTTATCTACCACACAAGCCCACACACCTTCCGTCTACTCGGCAGTTAGTTTCACGGGCCAGAGACTCTATAGAGTCTTCGTTGTCATTTTCCTGTTTTGGTGCAGGTGGAAGAGTGACCTTCCAAAGATGTGATGTCCCTCAGAATGGGTATTCTAAAAACGTGCTATCTCACATCTTACAGTTTACAGAAACAATTATGTTAAGGATTTTGAGGTAGGAAAACCATCCCAGAATCTTTGAGGGGTGGTGGTGATGATGGTGGTGGTGGTGATGATGGTGGTGGTGATGATGATGGTGGTGGTGATGGTGTTGGTGGTGATGATGATGGTGATGATGATGACGACGATGGTGATGATGAAGGTGATAACAGCGACAATAACAACAGCAGTGATAGAGAGGCTGGAGAGTTAGAGTCAGGAGATATAACACTGAAATCGAGAAGTTATGTGATGTACAGAAGGGGCCACAAGCCAAAGAGCGCAGAAACCCTAAGATGCTGACAACAGTGAGGGAACAGTTTCTGTCTGGGATCCTTTGGGTCAGCATAGCCTTGCTGGCATCTTGATTTTAGACTTTTGATATCACAGATTTGAGAGAACACATTTGTGTTGTCTTAAATCATCTGTCTTTGGCAACAAGAACTCGATACAGATATGCCAGGACCATTCCTACTGGCATCATTTTCCTCAATTGCCCTCACTTGACATGTCCTCCACCCTCTCTCCCTCTCCTTTTCAAATCCCATTTTCATGGTTAAGTTGTGTCTTAAACCCATGGGGCACGGATTGCTTGCCATGGAGTCACCAGACCATTTGACCAGGTCATACATGTATGTATTGCTATTGATTCCTCAAATATTTTTTAGGTTCTTGTCAAGAAACCCATGGAAATCTAAGGAAAGAGACGAATGATTTATTCCAGCAATACCTAGAGGGGTGAGAAAAAGCCGTAGAAAGCTCTGTGTGAAGGAACCTGGGTGGAGGGGAAGAGGTGGAGCTTGGAGCCATCTTGAAGCTTCAACTCTCTGGTTCGTGTTCCAAAGTCAGCAGAGGAGTAGAGCAGTTAAGGGCGTGGCTTATGAGTGGGTACGTCGGAGGTCGGACACGGCAGCATGCACTTTGAACCCTAGCACAGCAAAAGCAGAGGCAGGCAGGCCTCTGTGTTTAAGGCCAGTGAATTCCATCTCAGCCAAGAGCGAGTACAGTTGAGCCAGGGCCAGTGCCCCAGGCTTGCAGTTCCTGCTGCTTGGGAAGCGGAGGCAGAAGGATGAGAAGTGTAAGGCATGGCTAGGCTGCCAAGTGGACTCAAGGCTGAGCTAAATAACCCAGCAGGATCTCATGTCAAAATAAAACAGTAAACAAACAAACAAACAAACAACAAACAAAAAGCTCAGTAGAGCATTGCCTAACGAAAGCAAAGCTTGAGGGTCACTTGCTAGCACTGGGAGAGACAGCACATCTGAATTCAGATCCAAACGTTATTGCTGTTTCTTGTTTGTGAAGTGGGGATGATGCCGATAGTGACTGACACCTGCCTACTTAGGGCAAGGCCAGTCATTCAGGAACATTCAGTAGTGTGTGTGTGTGTGTGTGTGTGTGTGTGTGTGTGTGTGTGTAGATCAGAGACAACTTGAGGAGTCTATTCCCCCCCCACTTCCCCCTATTTGGGTCCCATGGATCAAACTCATGTCAGGCTTGGCCTTACTTACCCTGTGAGCTGTCTCTCTGGCCCCTGGTTGTTTATTGTTTTTTAAAATTCTTTGTGGATAGGCATGACTCTTTTCTCTCTTCTCTTCTCTTCTCTTCTCTTCTCTTCTCTTCTCTTCTCTTCTCTTCTCTTCTCTTCTCTTCTCTTCTCTCTCTCTCTCATACACACACACACACACACACACACACACACACACACACACACACCACTTTTGCATGCTAAGCACATAGGAAGAGCCTATGGTCACCCACTGACTTGACCCCGAACAGCAGATAATCCACCTACAGTTTCAGAGTGAGTGGTTCAGTGGTTATTTTCTTGTCTCTTTCCCTCAACCCCCTGTGGTCTTTCAGTGGGACCGTCTGTGTTTTAACAACAGAGCTTGTGTTTATAGTGTTGGAAAGTGACACATGAGATTACCTTGAAGCCAAAGGCAGATTTACTATGAAGCTGATAACACCCAGGTCTTTCGCACGCCTCTTCCAAGGCCCTGCATCTACCTTCAGACTGTGCTGCTAGAGCCATTTTTGCCCCCTAGATAAATTCCTAGAACTATATCGAGCTCATTTGAAAAACCTGGGGTTGTTGTCCCTGCCTAATGGCTGAGCGTTGACCTCAGTGGCCAGGCTGCTGGCTCTGAGCTAACTTTGCCACTCAGCAGGAGAGGCATCTTCTTCCTGTGCCTATGATGACTTACCTGGGACAGGGAGCAGATGGGAAATGTCACCTTCCTCCCAAGGTTATTGAGACAACCAAAGATGGTGATCGTAGTAAGCATCCAGTGAGCTGGTTTTTATGTTTGTTCTCATTTGTTTGTTTCACTCACAGTTTCAGTTACAGTCCACATGGCAGCTAAGTACAGGAGCTTGAGAGACGTGGTCATGTTGTGCACACGGTCAAGAGTGCAGAGCGATGTATTCACGCACACATGCTCAGTGTCCAGGAGGTGAGCAGAGATTACTAATCACGGAGAAGCCAGAACACCCAGCTGTTAGGTGGAAGCAGATTCCAGAGAAGGCCAAGGCAGAAACCCCATGACAGCAGAGATAATTCTCCTTGCTTACTGTCCTCGTCCCAGAGCTTTAAAGGTGAGCATGCGTCGTGTCCTCTGAACCCCTGTGAAGGAGCATGTCCATTAGTTTATGCTCTTATACTTCTGTTGTGCCCATCTTATCTCTCCAGCTGTGTTGTGATGTGCATTTAATGCCCCAGGAAGCCAGAAGAGGACATGGTGAATCCCCTAGGACTGAAGTCACAGATGGTTGTGAACCATGCATGGTGTGGGTGCTGGGAACTGAACCTGAGTCTTCTGGAAGCTAGTACATTTGAACCATTGAGACATCTCTCCAGCCACTAAAGTTTTTGTTTGCTTGGTGTTTTAATCATGTGTTGCATGAGTATGGGTATGTGCACGTGAATGCAAGTGTTGCCAGAGGCTGGCGTAGGGCACCGGATCCCTCTGGAGCTGGAGTTAGAGGTGGTTTTGAGCTGTCCAAGGTGGCTCTGGGAACTGAGTTGAGGTTCTCTGCATGCGCAGTACTCACTCTTAACCATTGAGCCATTTCTTTAGCCACTAAAATATTTCTTCAATTGAATTGTGATTAACATATCCAAATGCAAAAAACTTAAACCTTATACTTTTCTAACTAACCCTTGGTGGTTTTTTTTTTTTTTTTTGGTGAAATTTACATAGGATAATAAATCTAACGATCATTTTGGTTCAACAAAAAGCACATTAACTATGTAAATGGCCGAGTCTGTATATTAAATGCAGGGAGATAGTCAGCTGTCCTCACCCTGAGGGAAGTGTTGGCTCCTCTCTCACAGGAGTACCTGCTGTCTAGGACACCACTGTACATGGACTTAGAGGGGTAACTGGGGTTTGATGGAGGGCGATTTGTCTGTGTTCCTGGCTTGTCTTTTGACTAGTCCAATAGCTGTAGGCAAGTCATTTAACCCTCTGAGCCTTTCTTCCCTCATGTGTTAGAAGGAAGAAATAATGTCCTTGTGAGCTACTTTATAAGATCGTCATAGTCCGTGATTACATTCTGAGGACAAGCGCTTTGTAGTTCTGGTCTACGTAAGAACAAATGTAGCTAGCTCCTGGAACATAAGAGAGACACACAAATGTCAACCACAGGAATTCAGAATTCCACATGAGATTCTATAAATAAGTTATGGTCACCGGAATCTTGGTGGGGGAAGGCAAAAGGAAAGCATAAGGAAGAATATAAAATAATGTGTAATAGGTGAAAAATTTGGCATGACGGTTAAGGACACAAAACGTATTTCTTTAAAAATATATCCTAGGTGACTGTTTCTGTCTGCGCATGCCGGTCTTTCCCTGGGCTGTGGCAATAATTTCTAACAAGTCTCTTTGTTTCCAGTTTTGCCCACCCACAATTTATTTTTTACAGAACAGACAGCATCATCTTTCAAAACCGTGCACCTTCCTGAACCCTCTCCAGTGGCCTCCTACGCAGGCTGGTAATGAAAATCTGAGCTTGGTATGGTGGCTGGCTGAGCCCTGTCCTGATCCCCACAGCTAGCTGCTTCCACACCCAGGCTGTCCACTGTGCTTGGGGCACACTGCTGCCTTTTCCCTGAAAGGCCTTTCCTGTCTGCTACCTGTAGGAACTTCTTGGTCGGCTGCTTAAGATGCTTTCCTTGTACTCCTGACTCTCTCCTTCCTTAAAACTATACAATGCATTTGTTCACTTACTTAGTGTGATTATTGTCCTGCTGTCCCTTTAAAGAATAAAGAACTGTGAAAGGAGGAACTCCACCTGTTCACCCTTTCCTTCCCTCCCCTCCCTCCCTTCCTCTTTTCCTTCTTTCCTTCCTTCCTATCTCTCTCTCTTTCTCTCTCTCTCTCTCTCTCTCTCTCTCTCTCTCTCTCTCTCTCTTTCTCTCTCTCTCTCTCTCTCTCTTTCTTAGAAACAGGTTCTCAGGAAACGCAGGCTAGTTTCAAACTTGCTATATAGCTGAGGACCATCTTAAATGTCATTTAAAAATTATTTTATTGAGAGAGAGAGAGAGAGAGAGAGAGAGAGAGAGAGAGAGAGAGAGAGAGAGAGTGTCGTGGCACACCAGCGGAGGTCAGAGGGCTGCTCGTGGGAGTTGGCTCTTTCCTTCTTCCTCATGGGACCCTTGGTTTGAACTCAGTTTGTCTTTTAGTCTTGGCACCAAGTGCCTTTCCCCATTGAGCATCCCACCCAGCTCTACCCCTGAGTTTTCATTGCTTCTGCACCTCCCTCCTGAGCACTGAGACAACAGGTGTCACCACCCCTTGCTTATTATTTTATTCCAGGTTCTATTTTCCTGTTTTTATTTTTAGATGACATGATTTGCATTAATTTTTTTGTATTCCCATCTTTAACTTTTATAAAATACTCACTTGGGAAGCTAAATTAGTTTGGGAATTTGAAAGGCCCTAAAACCCTAGGCATCCTGAAGGACACAGTATTCAGACAGAGCATTTCACAGGCTGAAGTTCCCTGGCTTATTCCAAAAACCAAACAAACAAAAAAAAATCACAGCCACAAAAACCATTGAAACACTGATTGTTTGGAGGCCATATGATTGGCTCATTCCCTTCTTAGGGCTGCATTGTCCACTCCATACAATACCGCTTTTTCTGTGCTATGTGCACACATGCGAGAATGTGCCATGTGTAGGTATTGGCTCGACTCTTGGAAGGAGCCATGCCACCCAGGACACACTTCCTTCCCAGTGCCCACATTACCAGGATTTCTTTTATCCTAAATAAGTGGAAAGAAAATGTTTACATTTATCTTAGATAAAAGAGGCTGCATTTCCTTGGCATGGCCCTTACCACATCCTGCCCACTTGCCTGTCTGCCACTGACTGGCAAGACCGTCTCTGGAGTTCTGGACTTAGCTGCCTTCTCTCCATTGTAGCTCATTTTCCCTTCTGTTGTCTGAAATAACAGTGTGCAGAAAACTTGTTTAGATGTCTGCATTCAATTTCCCAGTGACTCTCGGGCTAATCAGACACACTCATCCCCCTCCAGGTTCCTGTAGCTTCCTCTCTGTGCTTCCCAGGTCATGAAGGAGCAGCACTCGAGGACCGCTGCCCACCCTGGCATGACTGTTGAGGCCAATTTAATCCCCCTTTGACCTTCCATTGCTTTGTGTACCCAAGTCAAAGTTTCCATAGAGCACCGGAGGGCATGCATCACCCGGCTTTCATAGGGACGGCCTCGTCACAACACAGATGCAGTGCCCACCCAAACCTCTTGCATTGTTTGGAGAATCTCTAACCACCCACAGACAAGCACATGGCTGCCAAACAGATGGACAAGGGAGGCAGACAGGCCAAAGCCCATGGATGGTCCTGAAATGAATTGGTTCACAGGAGCCAAGGGTGTTGGACGTGAAAGCCAGTCCCCGAGGCACAGTTTCCAATGTGAGACAGACTGGTATGAATGAGGTTTTGACGTGGGGTTTCTAACAAAGGGAAAGATAACGTGTGACCAAGCGTGCAATTGGATGTGTGCTTTAACTGTTGGATGAAAGGCCCAGAAAACATGGATAGCCCTGACATGGTCACGTGGGCCTCACGAGAAGGGGAAGTTAGCGCCATCTTCAGCTGGTCAGCTCTGAGAGTCCACATTTGCTCTGACCGTCCAGTGACCACCATGTGTGCTAGACAGTAGAATATACTCTGATGGAAATGATCTCCCATTACCAGGATCCACATGACATCCTGCAGTCAGCTTTACAATTAGGTTTTACATTGTAGCTTTAAGTATCACGGGTACATGATCAGTACACAGTGGTGGAGGAAGGCTAATGTGGAAGGTCTACAGCGATTTCTTGGAGAATATGGTCATTTAGACTGGAATATGGGGGGTGTGGATATGGAGGCAGTAGAGTGTTGGCAGGGCGCAGTCAGAGCAGAGTGGGACTTGCAGCATTTTACCACGATGTTTAGAAATGGCAATTGGCCTGCGACAGACACTGGTCTTTTCAGGCCCCAACAAGAAAAATTCATTGACATCAGGGGGAACCAGACCACTTTGCATCTAGGATTCTCATCAGTTTGGGGTTGGGGATGTAGCTCAACTGATAAAGTGTTTGCCTCACACACCCACAAGGAGTTCCGGGTTCGATCCCCAGCACTGAATAATCTAGGTGTGGTGTTAATGTTATGCCCCGGTTCTGCCTCCCAGCCCCATGTTCCCAGAAATAAGACCCAGACTCAAATTATACTTACAAATGCCTTAGCCATAGAGCTAGACTCTACTCTGACGAGCTCATAACTAAAGAAAACCCATTTATTTTAACCTACAATTTTGTCACGTGGCTGGTCACCTGTGCTCAGGTACCATGTGTCCATCTCCTCACGTCTTTTCTGGGCTCCCCTCCCCACCTCCTTCTCTCTCAGAATTCTTTCTTCTCCATATGTCCCACCTCTATTTCCTGCCAAAGTCATAGGCCATAGGCTCTTTAATTGACAGGTGAGGCATCCATACAATGCACAAGATGATCTCTACAGTGTGGTAACAGTCTTAGTTACAGTTTCCATTGCTGTGAAGACAGCATGACTAAGGCAACTTCTATAAAGGAAAACATTTAATTGGGCCTGGCTTACAGGTTCAGAGGTTCAGTCCATTATCAAGGTGGGAGCAGGGCAGTGTCCAGGCAGGCATGGCCCAGGAGGAAATAAGAGTTCAACATCTTCATCCAAAGGAAACCAGGAGCAGACTGTCTTCCAGGCAGCAAAGAGGAGGCTCTCAAAGCCTACTCCTACAGTGACACACTTCCTCCAACAAGGTCACGTCTCCCAGTAGTGCCACTCCGTGGGTTGAATATATTTATATTCAAACCACCACATGTGGTGATATAAATTTTTAATTCCAGCTCTGGAAGATGGAGACAGGATATTTTCTGCCATCTTTGGATATAAAGCCAGCCTGAGCTACACGAAGTGCTGTCTTACACAAACAGAACTCAAAACAAGCCCAGATCTTCTCTCCGAACCTATCTTTGTTTCAGTGGTCTCTGTGTGTTGGTCTTAGGTTATCTGTGACTTATAAAATGAGTCAAGTCCCTTTTCTGTGACAGAGGTGGCACAAGATTTTTAGCTTCTCTAAGTGTCAAGTGTCCTTACTTCCAGGATCCATAATGAATGTTGGGATTCAGACCAGAGACAAGCAGCAGAGGTGCATATTCAACACATCAAAGTGGATCTCCCAGCATCCCTCAGTCCTTACCTGTTACAGGGCATCCTGGCACACCCTACACTCTGTGTTGAACTTTCCAACCCAGGGGCTGGGCTTCCTCTCACCCAGGGGTTCTTCACTGTATAATCAGACGTTTGTTGGTTCTTATTCTCTTCTCTCTTCCTCTCCACATCTCTCTTCTCTCTCTTTCCCTCTCTCCCTCTCTCTTCTCTCTCTTTCCCTCTCCCCCTCTCTCTTCCCTCCCCTCTGTCTCCCTCTGCAGGGCAACCTCACTGACCCCCCCTCCTGTGTGGTCTATGAACTCCAGGGAAGGCTGCTTTCCACTAACCCTGCCTTTATACTTTAATTTGACTTCAATTACCTCACTTCATCGGCAGACATAACTTATCAATGGAGACTAGCTAATAGCATAGCATTGACATCATAGAACTGATGTAAGCTTCTACCGGAAGTGTATAGTCAATGCCCAGACATGCTGTTAACCAAATACTCAACAATGTTAAGTGTCATCCCCTCTGTCCTTACAGAAGTCACTTGGATAGTTGTTTTTATTTCGCTTTTACCTCCCTAAGTACAGAGACTGAAAAGGCATGGATTTTTGGAAGCATACTTGAATTTAGAGTCATCTGTCTGTAATGCTTACTCTCTGTAGTTATTGTAACTTTCTTTGAAAGTTGTAAAAACGGTGATATCCTTCACTGTTCCTCTAAATTATTGGGAAGAATGAGACAGTCTAATTAAAGAATCCAGTAATAGTTAACATTTAGTAGGCACTATTCATTTTCTTTCCCCTTTGTTACATTTAACACTACTTTGGAAAGTACTGGATCTGTGCTGCAACAAAGTTTCTTATGTGTTTCAAATGCAGGAAGATCTCCCCAGCAGAAAAACAGAGGCTGAATAGCTCATTGGTGGAAAATGGGGAAAAGGCAGAAGACCCATCCAGGTTACAGACAGACTCTTCTGGGGCCAGCGACCCTGCTCTTGCCTCAAGCTACCTATAATGAAAAAGCTGCTGCCTGCCACCTGTCTCACAGATCTGTCCCCAGGATTAATGCGAGGAGGTCTGAAGAGCCTGATGAAGCAGGTCCAGGCTCCTGCCTCACAGTACCACAGCTGAGAGGATTTCTTAAGAGCAGAGCTGGCATGAAGTCATTTTCTTTCCTCAGTGATGAAACTCTAACCCAGGGTCTGGCCAAGTTTTAAAGATGTTTTTCTGTCATATTTGTTACAACTTAGAGACTGGGAAGTAGCCTGTGGGCCATCAAGTTTCCTAGGTTTCCATCCCTTAAACAGTCACTCTAGAACAATCTTCCTGAGAGACTAGATTCTCTATCACCTGGATGTTTGCTAAAAGTGTTATTTCCTACGAATTTGACTTTAGATCCACAAATTAGCAAAACTCCAGGAAGTACCATTTACACCCAATCTCATGTGAATGGTGCCCCCTGGTGTTGTTCAGTGTGGCAGTCATGCTTGCCGCACACTGACTGAATAGAGGTTTCTGCCTGTGGTTGTCTGGAATTTTACATTTTCAACAAGCACTCCTCCTGTGTTAGCATGGGAGTGTGGGGGGGTCTAAGTCAACATCCAGTGACTTAGGACAATTGCCTTGGTGACCCTGAGAACTGTGAGTCCCCTGCAGGAGGCGGAATTGGGCTTCTTGCTAGGAGAACTTCAGATCTTGCCCTCTCACAGAGTGAGAACAAACTCCATTAGGGACCTAATAGCTAATATTTACTGAGGAAATTAACCGATGTTAGGCAAGGTGCTAGGCACTTCTCAGGCTCAATCTAATTCCCTCTGTCCAGGAACTCTGTGAGCACAGTGCCATGGCTGTAACTGCCTTCTTGGGAAAGAGTGAAATAGAATTCACAGACTAGCTCTGGTGTGCCATAAATATTCAGTAAGTGTTAATATTCTATGAGTTTGTGTGTAAATACTTAAAAGACTATAAACCCATTGTCCCACTGCTCTGAAAACAGTAGCATAGTTAGTAATGACTGAGAGTTGGAAACTTAGAGGGGCTTGGGAGGCATGTTCGCCAGCTATGAGGGTGACAGACACCTGCAGAATGGAGAGTGGCAAGGGAAGAAGGTCCTTAGGAATAAAGACTCTCCCCATCAATCGGTACATGCTTTCCCTCAGGAGGAACGGGAACTTGCCCCATCCGTACATCCTTTCTGCGGGCCCTGCAGGAGCAGAGGCGAAAACTTTTCTTACACTTACGGTGTCCAAAACTCAGCATTTCTAGTGACTGTCTGCAGAAGATGATTCGCTTCCTATCAGAAAACATACTTTAGCAAACTCACAAATGAACTTTAAAGGCACCGTCTATTTGTGCAGGGGAATCCTCTCCGATATATAACCAAAGAGACGAATATGGCTCCAGTTGTAATCACCCACGATAGACATCAGCCATATTCTGTGAAGCCACATTCTTCCTGGGTGCAGCTGCTTCCTCTGGTCCAGGCATGCTTCCCTGCTTGTCCTCCTGACTGACTTGAGTGGCGATGTCCAGAGCTTGGAGGAAGCTCTGGTGAAGAGGGCAGACCTCTTGTCAGTGCTGGGCTGAAATAACTGCAGGACAGCCACACCATGGCTCAATCTCCAACCAGGATCAGTGTTTACCAGAGAATATGCTTTCTTCTGACTCTGAATTTGGGGACCTTCCTCTGGCGGCTGGAACCTAGTTTCATTTTAACAAACGCATTCATGGCAAGCATCTCATTGTTTTCTTCCATGGATACTTTGTCTTTCCCTCTTTGAATGTTAATCTTTTGTTGCTTCTTAACCTTTTGTCTTTGTTGCCATCCCTCCCTCCCTCCCAACTTGAGACAACTTCCAAGGTGCTGGGGAACCTTGTATCTTTGAGGTTACTTTTCCATGAAAATTGTGGGGTTTTGTTGTTGCTGCTGTCGTTTGTTTTTTCACTTAAAAGATCCCCACTTTTAGCTGGATCTAATGGCATGGACCTATAGTCCCAGCTCTGGGGATACTGAGGCAGGGAGATGGTATATTTGTAGTGTAGTCTGAGTTACACAGGGAGATTTTTATCAAAAAGAAGAAGAAAAGGAGGAGGAGAAGAAAAAAGAAAAAGGAAATAGAAAAAAGGAAAAAATATCCTTCAACAAAGAAAATATAGCAAACCAAACAATGAAAATAGCTTAACTCCCCTAAATAGAATTTTTATATGTAAATAAAGATTGATCTACCTTTGAGCAATTTTGCCATAGGCTATATTCAATTTGAAATCAATGCCTTAGACCACCCATTCCTGAGAGAGAGAGAGAGAGAGAGAGAGAGAGAGAGAGAGAGAATATGTATCTAAATGAGTGACTTTCACTTATGACTACGTGTTATTCAGCTCTCAATGTCTGAATGTGTCACTACAAGCTGCCAGTTCCTGGTTAAAGGAAGATACAATTCACCGAAGACAACGTATTTAAGTCACCATTTAAATGGTTAGGGTCTTTGTTGGTTTTTACTTTTTGAAAGGTTTCATGTAGCCCAGCTTGATCTCTAAACCCATTAGATTATGAGTGGCCAGAGTTAGTTAAAAAAACAAGAAAGCCTTCTGTAGAGTGAGCAATATGCAAAGTCCTTGCTGTGTCCCCCAACATTTGAAGAAAATCTCCTACAGTCTGTCTCTAAAATCCAGTGTGAAAGTCCTTGGTAAAAGCCACGTGTGATGGGTGCACACG
The DNA here is from genome assembly GCF_021556685.1 of Rattus norvegicus. NCBI lineage: Eukaryota > Metazoa > Chordata > Mammalia > Rodentia > Muridae > Rattus > Rattus norvegicus. Next base: position 120,068,687 of record NC_141538.1, on the reverse strand, counting down.
TGTTTGTCCAGCACTCGGGAGGTGGAGGCCAGGGGAACAGAAGTTAATTCAGGAGCTGGAGAGTGGGCTCAGCACTTGAGAGCATTTGTTCTTCCAGAGGACCTGACTTCTGTTTCCGGCACCCACAAGGTGGCTCAAAGTCATACTCAACTCCCGTCCAAGGGACCCAGTGCCCTCTTGTGGCCTCCTTGGCACCATGCATGTAAGTGAGGCACATACATACATGCAGGGAAAACCGTCAAACACATAAACTAAATGTAAACAATGAATACTCTTTTTAGAAGTGCTTGTCAGCTCGAAGCAGAGGTCCTACTCATCGCTCAGTAATGCCGAATCTTGAGAGATATGTTGGTGTTGATGGAGCTCACATGGTATTATATTTAGAACATTCTTGCTATGGGTGCTTCCGTGTTTTTTAACATCCCCAGAAAAGGAACAGAAACAGATACTGGCATGATTCCTTCAAAGATGTGTGGTCAAAGTAGGAAGGCAAAATGCCGACCTCAGGCAAACTTCTGTCTTAGGTCATTGGCACTTCCTGCCTGACAACTTCCCTCCGGATCCACTATGGCTTTCCTTATACCTACTGGTCTATCTTTTCTCTCTCCTTTCCTCCCTTCCTTCCTTTGCCTCTCTTCCCATTCCCTCCCTTCTCTCCCTCCCTCCCTTTTTTTCTGGTTAAATTACATTATTTTAATTATTTAAAATTCTTTGTTTCTTTTTTTGTTTTGTTTGTTTTTTCAAGACAGGGTTTCACTGGTAATCATGGCTGTACTGGAACTTGCTCTGTAGAACAGGCTGGCCTTGAACTCAGAGATTCACCTACCTCTTCCTCCTGAGTGCTAGGATTAAAGAAGTGTGTCTCCACCAGCTGCATACATTTTTCAAACAATATATTTTAATCATGTTCCTCAACTCCTCACAGATCCTCACCCACCCAACTTCGTCTTCTTTTCCTCTCTTAAAAGGAAAAGCCTCAGCGCCAAGAGTGCCATGTCCCAGAATATGACACCAAATCCATACCCCAGAAGGACACTGAGAACTCAACGGAGCAGAGTGGCTGCTCAATTTCTGCTGCCTTCTTCCCAGAGCCATACAAATAGTTCTTCCTCCTTGGAAGACAACAACAGCTGTCCTGCTATGTTCCCAGAGAAAGCAACGAAGACCCAGAGGACAGCTGACAAACAGGCTTGGCTAAGTTTCCCACGTTGATCACTCCTAAGCCATCCTCCTTCCTGCTCCCCCCACCCCCATGTATCTCCACAATTTGTCAAGCCTCTCAAACATAAGTTATATCTGTTTTCATTCACTCGAACCCAGGGCTTCCTCAGGCCAGGCGTGCTAGCCCTGAGTCAGATCCCCAGAGTCTCTGTCTTCCTTACTATTATGTGAGATCTGGTTAAGTTCGGTCTACCTTTCTCTTATTAATCTGTGTCTTTTTATGAGGAGTGTCAGCCATAAGTGTCAGCAACGAGTAGGAAAAGATATTACCTTTCCCCCCAACACAATTCTTAATTCTATTGCATTATACTTTATTGTTACACCATTATGATAAAATTATTTTGTTGTTAGAATGTGTTAAGGCCTGGAGATATAGCTCAGTGCTGGAACAGTTGCTTAGCGTGGGAGGCCCTGAGCTTAATCCTTAGTAATTGTTAACATTCTGCCCTATCTGTTTTGTCCACTTTAAAAAAAAAATAAAGATTTTTTTAAAGGCTGTTTAAAATCATAACTACATTATAATATTCACACACAATAAAACAAATAATAATTCCTTAATATCGTGTTCGACTTTTCCTAATTGTCTCAAAATCTCTTTTTACAGTTGGTTTGATTGAAACAGGATTCAAATAAAATCCACATATTGATTTGGCTGTTATGTCTCTTAAGTCTCGTCTAATCTTTAATACTTCCCGCCCCCAGCCATCTATTTGTTGAAGAAAATGGAGAATTGATCACCTAGAATTTCCCACACTCCAGTTCTGTCTGCATTATTCAACCCATCCTCCCAGCTAGTATAGCTGCTGGAATGCTAGACCCTTGCCCGCAGAGATTCGTGGGGTCTGCTGAGACACAGGTGTTTGGGACCCATTTCCAAAGTTTCTGGACCATTTGTATTTCTCACATGCTTCCAAGAGGGTGCTGGGGTTGGTGGTTCAGGCCACACTCTGGGGATTGCTGCTGTAGGGCAAAGATTAGGTCTCTTTGAAAATGATAAGGAATTAGGGGAAGAGGGGTGAGTATAGAGCTCCGAGATGATTCCGAGTGAGACCCTGGGTTTATTCCTTGCACCAAGTAAATAAGCAAATAAGTGAACACTAGAGTGCACTCACACAAATACACATACATGCACACACACACACACACACACACACACCACATATGCATATACATCATAAATATGCACACCACACACATGGAGACATACACATACACCATACACACAGAGGCATGTACACACACACACACACACACACACACACACACACACACATTGTTTGTCCCTGCCCCCCATGCACACACTTAGCTCAAGGCACAGTATATTTCTTTTTAGGAAACAGCAGGAGAAGGGTGGTAGCTCTCTGACTTTTTCTCATTTTCTTTCTGTGCTCAGTCAGATTTTCATTTGATTTCCCTCCTCATATCTGGTACAGAAACATCTTCATTTTGAAGACATAAACAAATTTGGGGGGGGGGCTAAATTCTCCCCAGTGTATCACATGGTACCATGCTCTGTTTGTGTGCATACCTGTCAGGTACCAACTTCCCCATCAAACTCAGCATCAAAACCTGCAAGCTTTCCTGTTTCTTTGGCTCCTTTTCCCCTTAAAGCTCCCTTGCTGTACAAAGCTTATACAGAATCATTTGCGTGGTTTTGTAAATTTGTTCTTGTTATGGGTACATCAGCCAGGAGTCTAACCATGGATGGGTAATAAATCTGTCCTCCCTCACAATCCTTAAACAAATTTGTTTAAGAAAATGAACTACTTTTGTTCTTTTTTTCTTCCTTCCTTTTCTCCTTCCTTCCTTTCTTCCTTTCTTTTCCTTCCTTCCTTCTTTCCTTCCTTCCTTCGTCCCTTCCTTCCTTCCTTCCTTTCTATTCCACCCCCTCCCCATCCTTGGAGTTGATTCTCCATGTCCCACCTCCCAAGTGCTGAGATTGCAGGCGTGCGCCATCACACTGATTTCTGCGTGCACGCCAGGCAAGCCTCTACCAACTGAGCTACATGCCCAGCCCAATTTTCTTTAGGATTAATTATTTGGGTGGTCAAATGTTTTGACTCATTTGTTTAGAACATCTACCATTAGTTTACATAGTCCTGCCCAGCCTGAAGTAATTAACATTTCATCTAGTTTTTTAATCTGTCTACTTGTTTATTTTTCTAGCTAACAAAGCTGTTTGAATGGTGTTTATATGTATGTTTGAGAGGATTGTTAGAGTTAGTTGGATCTGGGAGGCACCTCTCCCAGGCAGGCTTTACTGTGGGAGAGAGTCCTGTGTGTATTAGATGACTTATCTGTGAACCATGGAAACGTTTTGAAAGGTAAAGCAGACGATACACCGAAGAACCATTTGTCACAAGTAATTGCAGGCAGTCAAAAAGAAGAGAGATTGTACATGAATCATGACGTAAGAGCTGTGAAGGGAAGGTATTTGAGTCAAGTCTGCAGCTACGGAGCAGGCTGGTCCTAAATGACACACAAATTTTATGCCAAGAAAGGTTTAGTCCAGAGAACAAATCATTCTACTGTGTGTCCCAGACTTTGTAAAGACAGACACTTTTTCATACAGTTGTACTTTTGCATATTTTCATTAACCAAAATCCCATAATTTATTCATATTTCTCCAATTAAATTCATAAAACTGGCAAGAAAACTATTACTATGAACAATATACTGTTTGGGAATTTGTGTCTATTGTGCAATGGCAGGGTTTTTTTTTTTTTTTTTTTTTTGCTGTACTGGGCATGGACCCTAGGGCTTCTTGCATGCTAGGCAAATGCTTATATCCAACCACCACTCTAGTTCCCAACCCCAGCTGCTTCACATAGGCACTCTCTGATACACTTTATCTTTTTTGTAATGAGAATGTTTAAAAACTATTATAGTAGGATTTCCAAGATAAGCATTGTTAAATAGAGTTATTGTGTTGCAATAAATCTCTTGAAGTTATTGTCCAGCTAACTGAAGTTAGCTTGTTTCCTTTGACCAGTGTCTATCCACCAGAGACTGTCCTCCCACCCTCAGCCCCTGGCAACTATCAACTGTCTGCTCCACATACAAGTGAGATTGGGCATTGGCCTTTTATGCTTGGTTTATTTACTTTAGTACATTATCATCCAGTGTTATCCACACTGTCATAAACCACAGGATTTCTTTCTAAGGTTGTGAGCATTCCATGTATATATACTGTTTTATTTCTCTTTCTCCCTCTCTCTCCCTCTCTCCCTCTCTCTATTCCCCCTTTCTCCCTCTTCTCCTCCTCTCCCCCTCCTCCTCTCCAGGGTCTCCTGTAGCCATTCCTCCTTCCTCCATCTCCTGAGTGCTGAGATTGAAGGCCATTGTGTCTCACACCAGACTCCTGAATTTCCTCTACCCATTCATCTATTGCCTTGATTCATTTTTTGTTATTGTAAATAATACTGTAATGAACATGAAAGTGGTGGAGGCGGAGAGATGTCTCAGAGGTTAAGACCACCGACTGCTCTTCCAGAGGACCCAGGTTTGATTCCCAGCACCCATATGGGAGCTCACAACTGTCTGTAACTCTAGGTCTAGGGGTTCTGATGCCTTTTCCTGGCATCTGTACTTGGAGAGTGCGTGTGGCGCTTGCTTCTCTACTTTCCTCACTTAGTCTTCAAAATAATGAGGTGGATAACCATGTGGGATGCAGCGAGCACCACCACATGGCTGGTTTAGTCTACGTGTCTCTACCAATGGAGTAGGACCGTAAACTTTTCTTGCAGCTTTGAGAGGAGCGGCTACGAAGCTCTACCACAGGAAGGTTTCTCCACTCTCTCAGTGAGCTGCAGTGGCCTGATTTCTCCAGGCTGCCAGCTCCAATCTCTTAGAGTGGCTTTTGTCTTAAGGTACAGGGTTCAAGATCTAACAGATTACTGGCTCTTGGAGGAACACTTGGATCTAGCTGTCCCTTCATGTATTGCGGCTCCAAGCTGAGAGCTGTCCAAGTATATTCAGCTTTGTCTTTCTTGCTATTGACTTCCCATTATAGCAATGAGCAAATGGAGTTTCAGAGTACTTGATTATCCAAAGTCGCATCCCCATTTGGATAAACTAGGAATCAAACTCAGATTTGTATAAGACGAGGAATATGTTTTAGCTTCCTCTTCATTCATGTGTGAAGTTCCTGTCTTCATAGACAAACACGAGAACTCTAAGATCCAGGAATAACGGGGGAGGGGCCAGTTACAGATGAAGGTGAAGTGGAAAACACAGCATGTTCATAGGGATGGCTGCTGGCACTGCCACCTCCTGCCTTGGCTGTTTGTCACGCAGGAGTGGAGGGAGGTTCCCTATCATCAGCTCTGATTCTTCAAAACAATCTGGAGGCCAGATTGGGAATTCTATCAGTGTTTGAATGCTGACAATTAGGTAAGAATTATTTTAATTATGTGGGCCTCAAAATTATATGTAATGGTTGTCTTTAGAATTTGCCCTTGACTTTGATTAACTATAAGAATTAGTTAGGATGTCAGTTTGAGGCTGGAGGTATAGAACACTTGTCTTCCTATGTGTAAGACATGGAAAGGAATTCAGTATTATAAAAATGAGCCCACCTACCCCCAAACACAAGGAAGAGATATACAATACCATTCCTAGATGTAATTTAAAATTTGTCCATAGTCACATCAAAACAGTTTTAAAGAGGTTGAAGTCAGTTTTTTTTTTCTTTTTTTTTCCTTTTTCTTTTTTTTCGGAGCTGGGGACCGAACCCAGGGCATTGCGTTTGCTAGGCAAGCGCTCTACCACTGAGCTAAATCCCCAACCCCGAAGTCAGTTTTAATAATGCAGTTTATTTACCTTAAATATAAAAAAACATTATTTAGACACATAGTCAATGTAAATGCCCTATATTTCGGTGCTAGGATGTGCCAATTTGAACTCGGCATGCTGAAAGTACTCCGTATTTGGCAAGCAGTTGCCAGAGTGTGCAGTATGAGAATGGGGGCCACAAACAGCCCCGGGTGAGAATTACTTCAACTCAGACCTTTCTTGCTCAGAAACAAGTTTTACTCAGCTGCTCCTAGAGTCTGTTAAAAAGCCTTTCATGCTTTTGGCAAATACAAGATCTCCTCATTCCTCCAGCTATTACAGAGAAGACTTTTTTGGCATGAACAGAGGAGTGAGTCTACTGCAGTGTAGTGGGGCTCGACTTCGCTCGACAAACAAGTGAAACTCAACAAGAGACGGCAGCCTCATCTTTTCGAGCTGATAGGATTCTGAGACTAAGTGTTCAGGCATGCACAGTCCAACCACGGAAGCGGTTTATTAGAAATATCAGCTTACAGTTCAGGAGCAGTGGTGACGTTCGTGGAGCTGTTAGATATAACTTACAGGAGTTCGGAAGCGAGGCCAGTATAGAAACTTAAGATGTTTTGCACAACTAGCTGTAGAGTTGAATTTTTGATTAATCACTTAATTTATTCGTTTTGGAGGACTGACTGTAGACTTGGGTTTTGATATTTATTTGTTTGTTTATTTGTTTATTTAGTGTTGGTTTTCTCTTTCTGCCACATGGTCCCAGGCATGGAACCCAGGTTATCCTACATGACCACAAGTGCCTCTCACTGAACTGTCTCACCACTTCCTACTGTGCTTCTCGTTTTGTTTTTAAAGCTACTACATTTTCTATTTCCAGCTCTTACGATTTATTCATCTTCAGTATTCACCTTTTCGTCGAGATCCTTGTTCATATCATCAATTCATCACCTCTGTGCTGGCCAGCTTAACTGGACAGATGCTAGGCCATCAGAGAGAAGGGAACCTCGATTGGAAAAATGCCTCCATTAGAACAGGCTGTAGGGAAGCCCGTGGGGCATCTTCTAAATTAGTGACTGATGGAGGAGGATACAGCCTGTTGTAGGTGGGGTCACCCCTGAGCTGCTGGTCCTAGAGTGTGTATGAGCAGCCCACGATGCTGAGCAAGCCAGTAGGCAGCACCCATCCCTGACCTCTGCATCGCCTCCTGCTTCCAGGTTTCTGCCCCGTTTGAGTTCCTGCCCTAAGGTCCTTCAGTGATGGACTATGGATGTGCAATTGCGAGCTAAAGAAAGCCTTTCCTCCCCAACTGCTTTTGGTCATGGTGATTCATCATAGCAATAGTGACCCAAACTGAGATATCCGCCCTTATTTTGTTTATTTATCGTGTCTTTAAACAGACTTATACTCATTATTTTGAGTTCTCTGTCTGGGATTTTATCTAACTCACTCACACTGGATGCCATTACTGTTGGGTTCACAATTTTTGGATGAGTTGCATTGTCTTGTTTTTTGTGTGTTTCTTATATTAGAGTTTATACATCTGCTGTTATTTTTTCGCTTTATCCTTATGTAGCCGTATGTGTTCAGTTAGCTTATTTGCAACGCTCAAGTGGGACTTGCATGGGGTATGTAGTTCAGAAAGTAATTCCTTAATCTCGGCTTTCGGTGCCAAGTGTGAATTCTATATTATTCTCTGAGTATGAGAACCGAGAGGCAGGCACAGTTGTTTGATATTGGCACTACGTAGATGCTATACCAGTTATTTAATTACAGTAGCCCCTTCGACATGAATAGAGCAGTCGGGGATAGTGTGAAGTAGACTCAGATTTTAGCTAGTAAGATTAGGTAAGGCTTAGGCGAGGTGGATGAGGATAAGGATTAAATATTAGATTGACTTTGAGAAGGAAAGAAAAATGGGTTGGTAAAGTATCTGGGAAGAGAAACCCGGGATACTGGTAGAATCCACAGACTTTAAAGGGTGACAAGAAGAAGAGATAAGGATGAGGGGAGGAAGGGAAGATGTAGGAATGAGATGGGGAGGGGTGTGAAACAGAATAAACACCATGGCATGAATGGTTGGCACCATGACGATGAGTTGAAAGGAGATATTCTCAGACCTCTCTGGCGCTAGCCGATTCCCTTGGGCTGATGTGTTGAGTGTGATAGAACAAGTGAGCCTTGGTCCCTGTGGCCTCTGTGTCATGGGGTTCTGACATATGGGGAGCAAGCCTTCAGACCTCTGCACTCTACTTGGGCGTCTTCCAGTGCTGCAGGTCTGGCCCATGTCAGTTTCTACTGCTCTCTCCTCTAAAACTCCTGCTTCTAGAGTTGGTTATTTTTAGTGGATGTGGCATGTCACAGGTTTGCTTGGGCTGACATGACAGATACCATGGTTATGTGACTTAGACAACCGCATCTGTTTCCTCACGGTTCTGAAGATCCCGAGATGCTTGGTTTGAATACTTACTGAGTATGTCCCCTCCTGCTTGCTGGTAGCCATCTCTACAGAGTAGACAAGAGGTAAGCTCTGGTGTCACTTCTCATAAGGACATGAATTGTACAGAATCGGGGGTTCCCCTTATGAACTCATTCAACTTTAATGACTTCTGTAAAGACCCTGTCTTCAAGTGTAGCCATATTGAGAGTTATAGCTTCAGCATACAAATTTTGAAAAGAGAATTAGACCCATGGCATCACAGCTCAGACAGATTATGTTCTTTCATATCTTTTGTGTGTGTGTGTGTGTGTGTGTGTGTGTGTGTGTGTTTACTTTATGTAACTTACACTAAATACATCAAATCACATCAAAATCAGAGTCACAGCTAAGTGGGATTATTGGTCTCCAATATTTACAGATCTCCAGTTATTTAATTACTAGGCAAAGTAAGTCATATACTAGGACCCCTGGCTAACCTCTGTCAGTTTCTTTAAATGGACATGCAACTCACTAACTCCCATGTTCGTTCTTTGGCTCAGTCTACAGAAATAGAGCCTCACTATGTATCACACTATTACTGAGATAATAAAGGCCAAGGTCTATCCTTCAAAGGATACTGGTCCCTTAGCCCAGTGCTAGCTTCACAAGACATGTTAGACTCTCTTTAGTACTAACATTCATAGTAATAGTCACTAGTCCCTAACAACCAGAAGCATATCAAGCTATTCGAGCGCTTCCCTTACATTCTCTATTTTGACCTTTGCCATACATTTCTGAATATTTCTTATATGCTTGTACTACAGATGTAGAGAAACAACCCAGTTCATTGCTTAGGAGTTAACTGGGACAATGGACTCAGCCTGATTCTAAAGGGCCTTTCCCTCGTGTGATAGAAATACTCTCACTGGGACTTGCCGACACATGACAGTAATATTGGCATCTTTTGGAGACTGAGCTAGTGTACAGGGCACAGAGACAAGTTTTTTGTGTGCTTTCCTTTCTTAGAGAGGATTTTACTTTGTAGCCTAGGTTAGCCCTGAACTTGCAGTCCTCTTGGTTCAGCCTCCCACTACGCTTGGCTAGATCCAGCACCTTTAATGTTTAAGGTAAATTCTTCTCCCTTTAGAGGTTTGAGAAGGGGCTTGTCTGCCCAATAATCTTGAGAAGGAAGTTTGTTCATGTAGGAGACAAAGATTTCCCTCCTGTCCCTGGGCTTGTATCTAGGAAAAATCTACAATGAAAGACAGATTAAGAAGAGAAACAATTTGAACTTACTGACTATTAATACTACGTGATATGGCAGCCTTCAGGAACAAAGACCCAAAGAAATGGGTATGCGTCCAGCCAGCTGTGCTGAGTGGGACTGGAGGAGGGATTTGTAAGGGTGGGACTGGGATGAGAGAAGGGACAGGAGTTGGTGATCTGAATGCAAAGTAAATAAATTAATAATAACAATAACAACAACATCATCATCATCATAATAAGGATTGTGCTTTCTTCCTAAAATGCATCTTAATGGCCATTTAAACAACCCCAGGGTTGCAGTGGAACCAAAGAAAAACCAAGGACAATTAGCTGGGAGCCTAGGACACCTACTTAGTGTAGCTTCATTCTCCAGCACAGGTCAGGGATGGCAGCTGAGTTGGAAGCAGAGAGCCCTGCACTGAGTCAGCCAGCTGGAGTGAGAGTTTCTGCTGAGAAACCCGAGACTTGCCTGGAGAGATGTCCTGGTTTAGCCAAGCTCTTTATGGGTACTTTGTGGTTTTCACTCTGAGTGAGGAGAGAGCAATTAAGGTCCCAAAGCCACACTGGCCACCTGTCACCCCTTATCACCATTTCATTCGGTTAACACCTAGCCCCCCAGGGGGCCTGCCAGAACCCCGGGGCTTGGCCGAATTCTCTGCAAAGTTCTGCTTGGTGCTCATAACATCAGTTTTTCGTGAGGCCAAAATCAGTCCATGTTTAGGGGATCGCAAGAGCAGCCACACACCAGCATGCACTGTGATTCTGTTGTGTTTCTGACATCTCAGAGCCTGTGTGTGACATAGTCAGAGAGCTTCATTTATTCTGGAAAGGTTGACCAGGGATCTGAAGTTCTATCATTGAACAGGCAATGGTCCTGCTGCCAGGGACATTTCTCGGAGTCGGAGTTAAGTGGAACAAGGAAACAATGATAAAATGCAGTGTGTAATCAGATTGTATACAGTATTAATATGCAGTATTAAAAGCCGATAAGCGGAACAAAGTAAAGGAGAGAGGATGGACTTTAATCTTTAGTCGTCAGCAGACATAGAATTGCTTATTAGAAATAATAACTTGGGAAGTAGAATTAGAGAAAGGAGGCTGTGAATCCAGGGTTGGGGAAGGCAGGAAATTGTTACCGTGCATTTGTCATGAGAATTAAACTTACTGGTCTTACCGTGACCTTCCCAGAGCACCCCGTGCCATTGTTATCTATTTTAATATTACATAAGAGGAACCTAGTAGCATTACACAATTCCTCCTCCTCTTCTTTATCTACCATTTTCTTGTCTCTTTTTCTACTACCCCCTTTTCCGTCTTTTATTTTTTCCTACCTTCTATTTTTCTTTTTTTTTTCTTTTCTTTTCTTTCTTTTTTTTTTCCGGAGCTGGGGACCGAACCCAGGGCCTTGCGCTTGCTAGGAAAGCACTCTACCACTGAGCTAAATCCCCCACTGAGCTAAATCCTCAACCCTCTGTTTTTTCTTAAAATAGAAATTAGAAGCTGCAGAGCCATCCCTCAAGAAACTTGTACCAGTCAAAGAATAGGCAAGACTCCCAACAATTTGGGAGCCCAACTGTCAACAGTAATATGAATTAACTACATTCTTTAAAATGAGGGCTGGCAGGATGACTCAGCAAGTAAAGGTGCTTGCTGCCAAGCCCCCAAGGACCTGAGTTCGATCCCCAAGACCCACATGGAGAAAAGGAGAGAGCAGACTGCTATAAGTTGTCCTTTGACAACTTAACCATACCGCAACACACATGCACGCACACTTGTGCCTACCCCTTCCCCCCACAAGCGTGAGTATCCACAGAGGCCAGAGACACAGTTGTGGCTACTGGGAAAGAAACTCACATCCTCCGAGAGAGTAGTGGGTGCTCTTAATCGATGAGAAATCTCTCCAGCCTCCCCAGGATGGGATTATTTAAGTAACATTTTAGAGATAGGGAGGGCATATGTATTTTGATCTCTGAAGGAATTATGGTAGAAAGGAGGTCAGACACTTTGGGGCATTGCACAGGCAAGAACTTAGAGGTAGGATTTTGGTAAAATGTGCTGAAAAGTTTGAGCCATCGTTGGTCGGAAAGAACAGATTTAGGTGAGTAGCCTCGGAAGAATCACGAAGTTAAGGAGCATAATAAATTAAGTATAAATTCAGGATGCAGTATGGCGGTCTGGAAGGGGGTTAGATTCCCTCCCCCAATTCTTTGTTGCAAGAACTAAGAACAAAAGGAGCTCTCTGAATCTTAGTTAAGTCGCTGAACCATGGTGAATAATGAAATGAACTCTCCACCTTACCAGAATTCAGAATTACGTCCTGTTCCCAGACCTCTGATTTATTGTATACTTTAGGATATTAGCTGTGTTCTATGAGTAGGGTTCCAGTGGCAGGGAGTTTTCTTTGGGGGCTGTCCTGCTTCTCTCCATCCCACCCCATCTTCAATCTCAGCCTTTAGCCTGTTCTTATTTGGACACTTCTTTTACACGGAGAAGCATGGTGCTGACTAGCGCATGGAAGTTATGAGAAAGCTCAAGACGGAGAGGTAGGTTTCAAAGAAGGGACACAGGGAATTTGAACAGAGTGCCCTTAACCTCCTTAAACGTCCCTCGTAGCTATACAGTAATAGAGTCCTTTATTCTTCAACTCCCACTTACTTGGGGTTTAATGCCTCTGACTGTTCATTTCACGCAGCCTCTGAGTTGACTTTCGGTGGACATCTGAACAGTATTGAGCGCTTTTCCCGTGCAGTCTCCCGAGAGGGAAATTCCTCTTTCCTTTGCTTCATGATCTAGGCTTATTTTTCTCTAGGTGCCCCTTACAATACCTTGTTTGTGGGTGTTCTCAATTTTTATTTCCTTCTTGTGGTCAGGGCTATTTCTGCTAGTGGGTGTGTGACTCACTGCTATCGCCCTGTCACAATGGCAGGAAAGGAAGAAAGTTCACGGGACCGGCTGTCACCGTTGTTCTTTTCTAGTCTGCATTGCGTCTGAATCGTGGCTTTTTTGGATGATAACGGATAGGATGGTAATGACGTAGGGGAAAAATAAAATCCAAACCAGATATGGTGTCACCGGGAAGGTGAGACAGGAGGAGAGTTTGTGGCCAGCCTGGGGTAGAGTCTGAGATCAGCTTGGGCTACAGGGCAAGAACTCGGAGGGAAAGGGGGATCCCCACAAACCTTACCTGCTCAATCATTTCTGTGCACATCCAACTAACATGTGGGGGTACATATGCAAACACATTAGCGAAGGCTATTTATTTTATGGTATTACATACATAAAAGGAATTAACAAGAAACAAGAATTTTAAAAAATTGTCTGTTTTATTTAAAATACCAAAAATTTCAATAAATATCCTATGTATTTCAAAAAAATTCTAGATGATAGAATTGTTGTTGCACAAACAACACATGTTATCTTTTAAATAAGGAAAACAGCCAGTTCTTTACCCCCTAAAAGGTAATCTTGGTTATACAGTTTCAATTTTCTAAATAAGAGCTCATATAAGAGGCCTATCGTAGAGTCTGGAGAGATGGCGAAACAGTTAAGAGCATTTACTGCTTTTGCACAGGACCCAGGTTCGATTCCAAGCATCCATGCTGGACTGCTCACACTTCCTGTGAACCCAGTCCCAAGGTCTCCAATGCCTTCTCTTGGCTTCTGAGGGCACCTGCATACAAACCTGCATGTCACCTCATGCGGGCACATACACATCCACATAAACATAACTTCAAAGAATTAAAACAGTAAAAATGTCCCCAAAGAGGCCTATTGAAGAAGCAATGTACTTTTACAGAGTTTCTGACAAGCCCAGAATAGATGATAATGTGCAGAGGTGGTCTTCATTCATCATTCATCTAACAAGTGTTTACCAACCCCCTGTTCTGTTTAGAGACACTGTGATGGGCAGGTTTATTAGTTTATGTATGTGGGTGTAGGTAGGTGGTTCAGTGGGATAGTAGACATAAATGGGATAGACGAGGGGTATGGACTCAGAGAAGTGGGGTAACAGTAGTTACTGGCTCAGGTAGGTGGTATACTTTGGGATCCTGGCTCAAGTGGGGTAGTGGAGGATTCTGCCTTTGACTTGTGTCATTTAATGGATCTTAATGCCTGGATGCTGTGTGTACTTCTAGCTGTATTATGAGACAAAGTTAGAAAAAGGACAAGTACAGTGTAGGATGTGCATTTCTCTCATTAGCTATTCCTATGCAGGCCATGTTAGGTAATATGATGTAGAGCTTTAGAGAACAGTATAGACCCCATAGGTAATTACAGCAATGCAGAGGGAGATACTGGGAGACAGACAAGGATTCACAAAGTGAACCTCATTTCTTTGGGTACCTGAGGCTTTTCCCCCAGAAGCTCTATTCACTCAAAACCATTTTAATAACAAGGCCAGGTGTTATTTTCTACAGTGCTGACATTTTGTCAATGGTGTAAAAGGAACACCAGATAGAGCTGTTGGTGTGGCAGCCCCGGACTGTGCTGTGAATACACACGTCACTGATTTTGTTGTTGTTGTTGTCATGTACACTCAAGGAAAAAAGAGTTCAAGTTGATGAAGCAGCTGAATTATTAACTTTGTTAAACTTAGATCATCCAATACTCCCTGGAAAACATATTTAAACACTTGAGGTGCACACAAGAGCTTAGGGTGCTGACAACTCAGATCCCATGCAAAGACAGCAGTGTGGTGGTACCTTATCACTCACTCTTTCTTCTCAAGTTGGGCACACCATGTACACCACCGTACAGGCTGGCAAAAGACTCCTCCCTCTTATGTTGAATCTTCTTCAACTCTAAAGAACTGTGTTACAGTAGATATTTAGAGGAAGAAATGCCAACAGTAGGCTTATATATTTGAATGTTCTGCCCCCAGTTGATGGAGCTGTTTGGGAAGGAATAGGAGGTGTGACCTTGTTGGAGAAAGTGTGACTTTCTGACCAAAAGCCTACAGCATTTCCCGTTAGCTCTTCTCTGCTCTGTAGTTGTTTCAAAACTACAGCACCAGTGCCATGCCTGTCTGCCATGCTCTCTTGCCACGATGGCCATGGACTTTAACCCTTTGAACTATGAGCCCCAAATTAAATCCTTGCAAAAGAAAGTTGCGTTGGTTGACCATGGCATTTTGCCACGGGAATGGAAAAGTAATCAAGGCTCTAGTCATTCTGAATAAAAGGTACTGCCATATGAGGATATCCCCGAACTGACAAAAGGATGAAGTAGCTTATGACATCACAGCATGCACTCTTAAACCTCCAGTCACCAGGGAGCAATCAGAGACTTTGAAACTTCAGCACTGCATCATAGACAAACAGATGGAAACCTTACTGAATGAGGGCTCTGCCTCTCACAGGATGAGTGAGAACTGCCTTCCATGCATCAATGAAGCTTAGGAGATCATCATATGACCAGTACATGACAGAAGGGTCTGATGGACCTAGAATTATGAGTATGACCTGTAATAAAATGAACTTAAGGCATGGCAGTCCTTTAGAAAGCAGCATGGATTTGCTCACATTCCCTCCCAGCTGACAGTGCTCACCGGTCCTGTATCTGGTATTCGTCTCTCATTGTGACTCTGGAAAAAAATGACTCAAGAGTGGGAAATGAAGACCATCATGGTGTCTAGAAAGAATAAAAGGTATTGTTCCTCATGAGCTGTCCTATTAACTATTTCATGCAATATACAATGTATATTGACAGAATATCAGAGCTTGAAGGCAAAAGAGAGGAATCTAAATATTCACTCAAGGGCAAAAATAAGTTAATAAGAATGTACAAATGAAACATTTGAGATTTGTGGAGCACCAAATACCTAAAAACAAATCTATGAATCATGTCATGGAAGATGGAGGAGAATTTTATGTTAAGGCATAGAAAACATTTTTTTCCTATCCAGGCACAAGAGGACATTTAAGACACTAAACACATAATACAAGAAAAGAACTTTCCCTTAGCATATTATAGTTGATATACTAAATACATAGAATAAAGAGAATATACTGAAAGCTGTGAGAGAAAAAAAAACCAAGTCACATCTAAAGGCAGGCCTATGAAAACAATAGCCAGTTGCTCAACTAAAGGTTTAAAAAGCAAGGTTGCTTGGAACAATAGTCTGAAAGACATTGTTTGACAATCCAGATTATTATACCTAGCAAAACTATCTGTTATAATTAAAAGAGAAGAACACTTTCCATGATTACAAACAGGCTAAAATAATTCATGACTAGTAAGCCAACTCTACAGAAGATGCTTAAAGGAATCCTTCAGACTGAAGGGAAAGGAAAACATATTCACAATTCTATAGAAAACACTAAACCATGAAGACCAGTAGTCAAACAATGGGAGGGTAGAAAAATACTACATACAACAAAAATCCATAAAGTAACAGGAATAAATACACACGATTTAATAATAATCGTGTAGTTGTGTGGTCTGTTTAATTCTCATGGAAGTAAAAATGTCTTGGTGCTAGACTGTAGACAATAACTGTACAATCATGTATGAGTCTGCCTTCCTTAACTATTGTCTGAGCAAATGACTTTAAACATTTGGTAGTGAGGGCATATACACAAAGATTAGAGCAATTATCATGAAGGGTTCATTAATGTGGGAGAATCACCTAATTCTTAAAATTTATATCTCTTGAGCCAGAGGAGCACTGAAGACACACTTTGTATCCTCATCTTCAAATGATTTTTATCATGTTTGAACTCTGTTTTTGTCTATTTATATGTAGTGACAGTAGAGTATCATTTACATATTTAAATGTATTTTGCTTACCCCTTTCTTTTGGTGATAAGGGAACTAAGCAATCAAATATCTTCTGGGATCCTGGCTTGAATATTTTGTCAACCATTCCAAAGCAAATCTGAACATTAACCCTTTGTAGGAAACTTGCATCCTGAATTTTGTTTGTTCCAGTTGAATTAATAAAATAATGTAGTACCTTCCCGACACCCAATATTAACTGTGTATAGCAAGATTGAACCCTTTAAATTAGATTTTGAAAGTTTAAATTTTTTCTTAAGTATAGAGTTGTGTCTCTGCAAGTGTTAACCACAGTGAAGATTTGTCCAGCAAGCCTGAAATTTATGCTTTGAAATAAACAATTGGATTAAAAATATAATAACTCTGAACACCAATCAGCTCAGTCTTCAGACAAACTCACTGGATGATAGATTAGATTAAAAACGTGCTCATCTGTTTGTCACCTCTAAGAAGTATACCTCACCATCAAAGATAAATGCATTTTAGACCAAAAGGATGAAAAAAAAATATACCCCAAGCAAGTGGACCTAGGGGACAAACAGCTGTTTCTGTTCTAATGTATGACAAAATAGGCTTCAGACAAAGCAGTCTGAAGACATAAAGAAGGACACTGTATGCTGATTAAAGGAAGAGTCTATCAAGAAGACATTACAGGGTGAGGGAAATAGCTCAGCGGATAAAGCACTTGCTGTGCGAGCCTGTACTGCTGTGCGAGCCTGTACTGCTGTGCGAGCCTGTACAGTAGAATTCAGTTCTTTAGCACCCACACAAAAACTGGGCAGGTGTGGTGGCCAGCATGGGACATCAGTTTTCAGGAGCTAGCAGGCCAGCTGGATCAGCTGAGTGAGCGAGCTTCCAACTCAGGGAGAGACCCCACTTAGAACAATGAAGTGGACAACACTTGTGCTACATAAAGAGGAAGATCCTTGTGCCAAACATTTGGCTCTCGCACATGCACAAGTCCATACACGTGAACATACATATGCTCATGCATACTACACACACATGAAAAAATAAAAAGATGGTCCTACAACTTAATCATAAACATACCAAACATAGGTGCACCCAGTCCCATAAAGTAAATTCTAGTAGATGTACAGTCACAGATTAACCTCCCTACACTAGTAGCCAGTAACTGCAGCGCTCCACTTTGACCAATGGACAGGTCATTTACAAAATAGTACACTCAAACTCTGCAGACTACACATTCTTCACAGAAACTCATGGAGCTTCTCTAAACTAAATCACACAGTAGGATAAGAAGTAAGTCATAACAGGCCCAGGAAAACTGAAACAACTTCTTGTGTTCTATCTAACCACAGTGGAGTAACGCTAGGTAAACTGCCCATCAGTAGAAAGAGAAACTATAAAATCTACACACACTCATGGAGATCACACGTCACATGATTGAACGGATCCTGGAAGACATCAAGGAGAAATGTTGAAACATTTTCTAGGACAAAATAAAAGTGAGACACAACATACCGACCCCCATGGGATCTACTGGAAGCAGTCCCAAGAGCTAGGGATGCCTACACTGAAAAGTCAGTGAGATCTGAAATAGAGGATAATGGACTTCAGGGCCTAGAAAACAGCAGAGGCCTCCTAAGCTCCTAATCAGTAGAAGTCAGAAAGAAACAGTTAAAATCAGGGCAGACACTAATGAAATTGAAATCAAACCAGAAACAATACAGCAAATAAATGAAACAAAGAGTTGGTGTTTGAAAATATACCAAGATCATCAAACCCTTAGTGAAATGAACCAGAAGAGACTGAAAGCCCAAATGGATGAACTTAGAGATGAAAAGTGAGACATTACCACAGGCATTGGTGGAATTCAGAAAATCTTTAGGAAATCCTTTAAATACTTACATTCCGCTAAGCTGGAAAAATCTAAAGGAAGTAGAGGAGTTTCTAGGTGTGTATGACATACCAAAACTGAATCAAGGTGAGATAAACAATTTAAACAGATCTAGAGAAGCAATAAGATCCAACCAGTATTAAAAACGATCTCCCAACTAAAAATGTCTATGCCCAAGTGGATTTACTGGAAGATTTTCTTTCCAGACCTTCAGGGAGAACTAACACCAATAATTTGCAAACTACCCCAAAAATGAAAAAGGAAAAGCCACTTTTAGACTCTCTTTACATGCCAGTACCTGATGCCAAAACCAGAGAAAAACACAAAACAAAAATATAAAAATATGTAGACTATATAACTCTTTCCCCATAAACACAGACGTAAAACTTCTCAGTAGAACAATTGCAAGTTTAATTCAGGAACGCTGAAAAGATCACACATCACGACCAGGCTGGCTTCATACCAGACATGCAAGGATTACTTAACATGTAAACCAGTAAATGTAAACATCACATAAAGGGACTCAATGGCAGAAGTCACCTGTCACCTCAGTAAATGTAGAAAAAGCTTTTGATAAAGTCCAACTTTCCTTTCCCATATAAAAGGCCTGAGGAGACTAGGAGCAAAAGCATAATATCTCAATATAAAAAAGTCTGTATGTAATGATCCTATTGGCAACACTATAGTAACTGAAGAAAACGTAAAAGCATTATCCTAAAGTCAGGAAGGCAAGAGTGTGCCTGCTTTCTCTAACCTTTCTCAATAGGGTGATGAAAGTCATTGCTAGAGCAGTGAGACAGGGCAAGCATCTAAAAGGGACACAGATAGGGAATGAAGAAATCAAGACATCCTTATCTTCAGATTACATAATCATATACCTAAGAGCCCTTATAGGTGCCACTGGAAACTTCTTTCATCGAAGTATAGATGTATACCGTTGTATGTAGTTTATTATAGATGTAAAGAGAAATAGAAAACTGTCATACAAAATCCACTAACTTTCCTATACACCAACAACAAACATGCAAGAATGAACTAAGTAAAACAATTCTTTTGTCAATGGTCTCAAAAAAAAAATAAGGAAAGATATCTAAGCAAGGAAGTGAAGGACCTCTACAATAAAAACCTTAAAACCTTAAAACACCATGGAAGTGAAGAAGACACTAAAATATGGAAAGACGACCTTTTCCTGTGGATTAGAAGGAAAAGAGGAGTAATGGCTACAGGACCAGAAACCAACTGTAGACTCAATGCAACCCCATTAAAACCACCATGCCAGGGCTAGGAAGGTTGCTCAGTCAGTAAAGAAGCATAAAGACCCCAGTTCACTCCCCAGAACTCATGTTAAGGAGCTGGGTTCTCTTGGAATGCCATCTTGGGAATGCAGAGCCAGGCAGACCCTAAGGGCTCCCTGGGCAGCCAGCTACCCTACTTGGTGAGATCCAGGTCAGTGCAAAACTCCGGAGCCATGGGGAGGGAGGGCAGTGTTCATGAAGAGCGTGATTTGAGCATGCTGCAAAGGACGGAGCAGCAGGGAGAAGAGGGCAGTGGGTTAGGCACAGAGACAGGCTGAAAGGCTTTGGGGGCACGGGGATGGCTGGCTTGGGATTACAGGTGTGCACCCTAGTGCCCAGCTAGCACATTTTAAAATGATCGTAACAAAAATTATAAAAGGGAGCTTTGTGTGTATGCTTTTTGTCTTGTGTGCTTGTGAACACTTATGAACACCGCCATACCCCAAATATGTATGTGTGTAGTAACTGGCATGCTTCTTCATTAGTGCCTGAAACTCAAGATCCAGTGTTAAGAATTGTCAGTGGTCATAAGGAATATTTCTGGAATACTTTAGAGGCAAAATGGAAATGCCTATGTGAAAGTCACATGTTAGTGCCACAGGGGCTCCTTGTCTATGCCTGCAACGGAAGAAGATGCTAAAGTTCAAAAATTATCAGTGAAAATAAAGACAAAAATAATCCCAACTGAGTTCACATCTTCAAAAGTCTTTGGACTCCAGTTAAGAACCTCTAGTCTAGGATAAGCCCTACGACTTGGTATTTATGTGCCAGCCCTTTGGTCCAGGACATGTTAGTGGACACAGGGCAAACGATAGCAGTGCCTATAAGGTAATAATACTGAGATGCTGTGAGCACTCGGTGTGTGCCAAGAGCTGAGCATGGCACCATGAGGCCAGGAGTGAAGCAGCTCTCCACAGTAGGAAAGTGGCTTAATCCTCAGACTGAGCAAACAGTTAAGGATTAAAACAGTGTTCATCTTTTAAACGTATTGGACACTCCTGGAAAGGCGGCAGATGAGTTTGGCTCTGTTTGAATTCTGTAATGACTGGAGTCGGCTCTCACGTCCTGTAACTTTTTGAAAGCCATTAGCATTGAAATATTGAGCCGAAGCTTTGTCAGTTACGTGAATATGTATTTTAAATAGTATTCATAAGAATATAGCACACGGCATAGCTCGGTAACCCACTCTACAGTCTGCATGAAATATGTATAAAATTATAAATTTGGGGGGAAGTTATTAACCTGGTTGAAGTGAATTTTGCAGTATTTTTGTACTTTGAGAACTCCAACTTTTTATTATGCTTTTTTTTTTCAAGTGCTTCTTTCTCAGAGTGACGGAGGCGCCTTTTCAGAAGCAGCGGGTGAAACAGTCTGAGCTTTCGCTGGTGTCTTTCCTTTCCACAGCTGAATTGCAAGTCCTTGAAAGACAGAGAACAGTTCTAGCATACGTTCTGTGTTTGCCACAGCACTTAAGGCTATGTGTGTTTATGTTCACGAGCTATAATTTGTAAAAATTCTTTTTCAGTCAAGATTCCAATGCTCACTCTCCCTAAATTCCACATAGCCATAGTTAGCCCAGAACTGTGTAGTCCAGGCTGACTTTAAACTGGCAGCGATGCCCCCTGTCTGTGGCTTTTGGAGTAGGGGTTACAGCATGCACCAGATACTTCTAGTCTTTTCCACGGCCAATGTCCTGAGGTTTGCTGCTGCCAGCAATCAGTCAACTCTATTCCAGGGCCGTGGAGTAAAGGTCAGCGGAATTAAGAAAGCCACGGAAACAACCTGCTAACCTGAGCAAAGTTGGTAAGGGGCAGCTTTGCAGTTGCTTGTTTGGGGGGAACCCTGAGGCACACTGGAAAGAATGGCAGAAAAAGAGCCGGAGGGGGAGGAAGGGAACAGGAACCGCCAGACAACAGTTGGGCACTCACTTGGTGTTCCACTGGAGTAAATGGAGACCGCAGAGAAGACTTGATGAATTGCTCTGTTTTGGACTCTATGCAGCGGCCCACTCCAGAGCACTGACCAGCTAACTGTGGGCTCCAAAGAGAGTTAGGAGTAAGAAATGAGTTCATTTCTGACTGAGAAGGCTATAAAAATGAGATCGGAGTGGGTGTTCATTTGTTTTGGCTCCATCCAGAGACAGTGCCCATGTGGATTAAGCCTACAAAAAAAGCTGTTACGTTTTTTTATCCTAAGAAGTAATAGGTAGCACTTGCTGGGCCACTGCTGAGTGCAGTCTTGATGCTGATGTCACTCAAGTGTTACTGTTGCTGCTATCGTCATCATTATTATTACTAACAGCCAAGGTCAAGTCAGTATTTATTCAACGGCACCACGCTGACAATCTCACAGACACGAACACATTCACTTAACAGCTCGATAAGGGAAATATTATTATTTCCCTCGTTTTACAAATATTGAAACGAAGGCATAAAGAAGTTGGTGGCATTCAGGGTATGTAGTAAGAAGCAGTGCTGAGATGTAAGGTTCTACACGTACTGATATGCAGTCATGTCAAAGAATGCAATGTCACACGACTGGCATGGTGACTGCCCAACACATATCAGAAGCCCCTACAGGTTTGGCTCCAGTGTTTTCTTTTTTGCTTCCTCACTCACTTACTGAAACATTGGTCTTTTTAACCTGTATGGAGAGTTTACAAAGCATTCACATGACCCCTCTTGTGCAGGTTTGATTAACAACGGCTCCCATAGAATCATGGGTTTGAATGCTTGACCCACAGGGAGTGGCACACAACAGGGTGTGGCCTTGCTGGAGTGGGGTGGGCTTTGCTCAGTTGCTCAAGCCAGGCCCAGGGTGGCATTTACTTCCTGCTGCCTGCAGATCCAGATGCAGAGCTCTCAGCTCCTTCTCCGGCACCACGTCTGCCTGCACGCCGCCATGCTTCCCACCATGGTGATAACGGACTAAATCTCCGACACTCTAAGCCAGCTCTAATTAAATGTTCGCTTTTATAAGACTTGCCATGACCACGGTGTCTCTTCATAGCAATAAAACTGTAACTAAGTCACCCCTCCCATCATTACTTTTAGACATTTTTTTTTCTATTCTTTTTTTTTTGGAGCTGGGGACCGAACCCAGGACCTTGCACCTGCTAGGCAAGCGCTCTACCACTGAGCCAAATCCCCAACCCCCGCTTTTAGACATTTTTTTTTTTTTTGGTTCTTTTTTTCGGAGCTGGGGACCGAACCCAGGGCCTTGCGCTTCCTAGGCAAGCGCTCTGCCACTGAGCCAAATCCCCAACCCTGCTTTTAGACATTTTTAAGAGTATGTTTGTTTTATGACATAAAACATAAGAGAAAAAAAATCCACTTTTCTAAATAATTTGTCTAAATAATTTGATGACTGACACATCATTAAAGTTGTTTTTTTTTTTTGGGGGGGCTCATCGTTCGGCTGGTCCGTCGTCGCCATGGTGAAGCTGAGCAAGGAAGCCAAACAGAGGCTGCAGCAGCTCTTCAAGGGCGGCCAGTTTGCCATCCGCTGGGGCTTTATTCCGCTCGTGATTTACCTGGGATTCACAAGGGGGTGCAGATCCTGGAATGCCTGAACCATCAGTTTTAAGCCTACTTTGGGGATAAAGGACTGTTCGGTCATCTGGATCTGGGCGCAGTGCAACCTGGAAGGTGTATGCTCCGACTGGATGAGAAAGGAGACGTCGTTCCAACACATCTGTGGCAGAGTGGAGTCTGTACTGACTTATGATAGACTATCAAAATAAATATTTTTAACAATGTTAAAAAAAGTTTTTTTTAAGTCCTACATTAAAGGGACAGAAAGGAACAATATTTTAAAGGTCTTAACTGTCAACTGGCACACTAGAAATGCTCATGACTTGCGTGTAGTGACTGTCAACTGTAGTTTGAGGTCGGATCTTTGAGGCTAAGACAATTCAGTCAACTTCCTTACTGAGAAGGTAGAGCCCAAGACCAGGGCATCAGAAATACCTCTGGCTGGCTTCCCCACAGTTCCAGGAGCCCTGTGTTTAAAGCATTTGATCCCAGGAAATCTCCAGCTTGGGAGTTCAAATAAGAAGGCAATGATGCCAAGGAATTTGCTAAGGCTGAGGTTTGCCGGCAGACTCTACTCCTTTATTCCAAACAATTTCCTGAAGAGCACAGCTGTTTCCTCCTCTGAATCCTCAGTGGCTAAGTTAAGCAGCATTTGCCCGAATGCTAATCTTGAGATTATGTGTCTCTTAATCAATTTGGCTGTAATTAGGTTGAGCTTACAAATTGTCATTCCAGGAATAATGATTGTCTTTAGAGGCGGTAAGAAAAGCACCAGCAGGCTCTTTGCTGTTTCATGCCTGTCTCTACAGCAGCCATGGGGACAGAGGAGGTAGGGTACAGCACAGGGCTCTGACATCATGCTCCGGCAGGTGACCACTGGCATATGGACGCAGCATTGGTAGAAGACTGCCTTCTGCTGTAGTATTTGCCTCTCTGCTTTGGCTCTGTTTGACACAAAGAAATGACATTTATGTCGCCCCTTTCCCCCACTGGCATAACACTGTATGCTAACAGATTAATAAGCATATTCTTCTTAGCTGTGTCTTCATTTATATAACTTCTTTCATCTGGGGAGCTCAAGGCATTTTGCAATTACTGCCTCTGTCTTAATATATGAGATAGGAGAAAACTGTTCTGGTTGTCAGTAGCACGTGCACCCCAAGGTGATGGGGGTGTTTATAACAATCCTCTTTGTAACCTAGTTCCTGTCACAGGGTGCACAGAAAATAGCCATTGTTGGCATCTACTTTCCACCTCAATTGAGTCAAGGAACCAGGATTCTTGGTAGCCACATTCTATATCAGCTTTCAACTTACCAATTCTCTTTGTTTCTCAACACCCTTGGCGAAAACAAACAAACACAAAACAAAGCAAAAAAGTAAGGACTCCGTCTTAAACTCAGTCTCGAGCTCTCTCTGTTAGGGCTAATGTTTGTGGCATCATATAGTTAGCTGTCTAATCTTGTGACTAATGCTTATAATTCCAAGTATGTGGGCAACCCTCCTGTCTTCTGAAACCTTCCATTCCCTCCAGCTTAGCCTTCTCATGTGCAGCAGGGAAGAAAGGGGAGACAACTTCTATGTGTGTGTGTGTGTGTGTGTGTGTGTGTGTGTGTGTGTGTGTGTGTGACTTTCATGGGTGTGTTGAGAAAGATACAAGTTGCTCCCAGGCCTGGAAAATTGCTGTGGGGTACCCTCATGACATGCTTCTCCATCAGTGGCATTCCCAGTGGAAAGGACATCTATGAATATAGAGTGATCTCCATTCGGCCCCTCTCTCCACAACATGTGGAAGTCCAGGTTTAAGTGATCTTTTATTTTGGTGTCTGGTTGGTTACTTGATGGATTAGTGTAAAGCCAGGCAATGGTCTCTAATGTTTCCTATTGCCTTTGTCTTATCTGATCTCTATTTCATGCACCTCCCATGAAATCTCTCTTCTCAATCCATATATCTCAGTAGGTATGCATTGCTTATCTTGTATAGTCAAAGGGTGTACTTCTTATGATGTTGCAAAAGCTAGAAGATTGGACATACGGCCTAATCAGAAATAGAAGATCCTACAAAAGAAAGTAACGCTCCTTCTGGACTTTTATCCACGAGATAGATGAAAGATGTCCGGGGGTTCTTCAGCTCTCTCATGGAATCAGCAGAGGTAATGCTGAGAGAGGGGCATTTTTGTGACATTGTTTTAGCTCCCTTAAACCATGTCAGAAGCCAGACTAATCCTTGGACTTCTCTGGAAATGAGCTAATCAAGGTCGTTGTATGAGTTTGGGTTGAGTTTTCTGTCTCGCCTCACACATGTCTGCAGCTGGTTATTCTGAAAGGAACACACACAGAAGGCATAAAAGCCGAATACCGGAGAGATACACGGTAAAAAAAAAAAAAAATTGCTTGAATGTTCAGCTTGGGTAGAAGTTCGGCAGTCAAATTCCAGACAAATATAGGAAGTAACTCAACTCTTGGACCTCATAGCAAGAGATTCGGCGAGGGAATAATTAGCCCTCAGGGAAAAACACTGTATGTGGAAGAAATACCTCTTCCTCATGTTAAAGTCTTCTTGAAAGAATGAGAAATGGCTTGCCTCACCTCTGAGTACACACGGATTCTTGAGAGGAGGGTTTCCGATGAGCTTGGTTTTGTTTCTTTTGAGACAGGAGCTCACTCTGTATCACAGGACTCCCTGCTTTATGTTTCCTGGGTGTCGCAGTTATAGGCATGCGTAGTCATTCCCAGCTTCCTTAGCTTGAGTTCTTTGAAGAAACTGTGGTTATTTACTTAATTATTATTTTTTTAAAAATTGTTTACATTTATTTAGTGTGTGTGTGTGTTCACGTATGTATGTGTCACAGTACTTGTGTAGAGGTCAGAAGATGAGTTACAGGAGTAGGTTTTTTCCATCCTCCACATTGATCCAGAGGACTGAATTCATGTTGTCAGGCTTAGCAACAATCACCTTCCCTTGCTGTTCACTCATGGGCCCCAGGTAGTGTGTTTTCCTGTGTATACTATGAACAGTTACTCTTTGATGGACCATGGGATCAATTTTGTGGTTTGGGCATTATCATTCTTTGAACAGAAGAGGAGCACATCGCCGGTTACAAGAGTATGCATTGTTTTGTAAAAGTTTGATTCCTTCTGTAAATAAAATGTGTGTAAAGAAATGAGATGTAGAACAAGGACTAGAAAAAGATCGTGAACTTTGGAGTTGAATTATTAGAATTTAAATTTCAGAACTGCCATCTTGTTGTGATTTGAATTAGAAATGTCCTTCATAGACTCTGGTCTTTGACCATTTGGTTTCCAGTTGGTGGTACTGTTTGGGAAGGTTTAGGAGATGTGACCTTGCTGGAGGACTTAAGTCATGGGAGGCTAGAGGCTGGCTTTGAAAGTTTGAAGCTTCAAGCAATTTCCAGTTCTCTCTCTCTCTCTCTCTCTCTCTCTCTCTCTCTCTCTCTAAATCCTCTCTCTCTTTCTCTCTCTCTCCCTCCCTCCCTCTCTCTGTCTCTCTCTGTCTCAGTCTCTCTCTCTGTCTCTGTCTCTCTGTCTCTCTGTCTCTCTGTCTCTCTGTCTCCCTCTCTCTGTCTCTCTCTGTCTCAGTCTCTCTCTCTGTCTCTGTCTCTCTCTCTCTCTCTCCCTCTCTCTCTTCCTCTCCCTGTTCCTCTCCCTCCCCCCCTCCTTGGCGCTTTCCATTGAGGATGTGAGCTCTCAGCCTTCTCTTCCTGCTGTCCTGCCTGCTGCTTGCTACCATGCCTCCCTCCTGTGATGGATGGGCCCATCCTATGGAGCTGTAAACTGAGATAAACCATCTTCCTTCGGTTGTCTGCTACGGTGTTTTATTGTAACCAATACAGAACTGTTGAGTGTTGTGTGAGTTGAATGAGATGATACAGGTAAAGAACGAGACAAGACTCTTGTGCGAGGCAGTACTCTATAAGTGCTAGCTCCTCTGATATTACGATTGCCAGTGGGCAATTCTTGCGATTCAGAAATCAGCATTTATAAGATCAAGATAAACTAAGTGGAGTGGCACAGGCCTTTAATTCCAGCACTTGGGAGGCAGAGGCAGGTGGATTTCCACCAGTTTGAGGCTAACCTGCTCTACATAGTGAGACCCTGTTTTGAAAAACAAAGCAAACAAAAACAAAAGCAAAAACCCAAAACACTGAGGTGAAAGTCCACTCCTGCTTCTCAGCCCTCAGATTTTGTAGAGCAAATTGTAACTATGTTTATAATTTTGTTAGAGGGAGAAAAACCATGCCCTGCTAACACTAGAAGACACAGTGAATGTCATATTCACGCAAAACCATGAAAACCAGACTCATTAACCTGCAGATTTTCCTATTAGACAGTGAATTTTCATCCATCGTATGTCAGCGTTTATCGGAACACCTAAGACATAACTGTCGGTTATGAAGCATCTCGTGAGTCTGGGCTCATCTTTTTGGGCTCTTCTGCTATCATCCAATCCCCTATCTCCATTTTTTGCTTAACCAATGAACTTTCCTTGAGTTCTGTTTTACAAAAAGAAAGGGAAAAGAAAGCCCTCTCTCCATTGCACAAAGGTCTCCAAATAAACAAGCCCCCACCCCAACACCATATTAAAGACTTCACAGTCTTCAGGGAGATCGCCTGTTTTAAAGCATCCACTGTGTATCTCTGTCACTGAAGTCATGATCTCTGCTTTATCTCACTCAGAACCCATGGGTGAGCACCATCTGGCCCTGGTGATTTACTGCACAGACTCCTCAAGTTACTCCACACCTCTCTCCTCAGAGAGTGAAGACTCTCTGTCAAGGCCACTCTCTGCCTTGCCATAAAATGTGTCCTTGGTATAGGAACTTCCCCGTTGTCCTCTTCAATAAATACTGATTCAAGCCCTCCTTCAGCGACTCTTC
The DNA here is from genome assembly GCF_021556685.1 of Rattus norvegicus. Classification (NCBI taxonomy): domain Eukaryota; kingdom Metazoa; phylum Chordata; class Mammalia; order Rodentia; family Muridae; genus Rattus; species Rattus norvegicus. The sequence continues at coordinate 120,040,639 of NC_141538.1, read as the reverse complement.
TCCCTTACCTTCCGTTTAACATTCTCCTGTTCTGATGCACACTTTACTCCTGCCCTAGCAGACACAGTCCCCGATGCCATGGGCTCTTTATTACCACGGTTATTTATTTCCACGTCTCTGCATGTTTTCCCCACGATCTCTCTGACTCCTGTTAGGTGTCAACTGGTAGAACGTGAGTCCCCATCAGAGTGAGTGGCTGACCTACGATGGGTGCTCATTTTTCAAGAGTGCTTTTAAAACAACTCGTGTTGATTTTCCTGCTGTAAAATGAGTCTGTGATCCCTAGGAGACTTGGACAACCACAGGAACAGATGAGCGAGTATTTTTATACACGAAGATCACAGACGGCTCTTGCAGAGGACCTGAGTCTGGTTCTCAGCACCGACCGAGTAGCTCACAACCACCTGTAACTCTAGCTGCAGGAACCCAGCCCCCTCCGCTGGCCTCCATGGGAGCCTGCACTCACATCCGCATATCCATGTCATACATTTATACATGGTAAAACAAAACTTATGTGGAGATGACCCCTTGCTTTGTTTTCCTGGAACACAACGGGTCTGATTTCCCTCTCTTCCAGTCCTTTATTTCTTATGCGTTATGCTTTGGGGCCGGTGAGAAAAAGCATCATATATATATATATATATATATATATATATATATATATATATATACACACACACACACACACACACACACACACACACACACACACACACACATATATGCTTCCATCTCCTCACCCAGCACTTTGGAGGGTGTATTATGAGGTGTGTTCTTCAGAGAGACCAGATGGCCCTGCTACGCAGTTAAAGCCCCAACAACTCACTTGCTCAGCAGCCTCCCTGCTTTCCGTCACATCGGCTTCCTTCCAGCTCCCCACTGGATACTAGGCACTGTGAGGCAGGCAATCAAGTTCTCAAACAATGCAGCTGAACTGTGACCGCTTACCCTTTGAACTAGTTGAGTAAACCCTCACTGAACTTCCCGTCTCTCACATAGATGATGAGATAATAATCTGCTCTTCCTGAGCATTTTTTGAATTTTTTTAAAATAGGTACCAGATTCGAACTCAGGTCCTCATGCCTGTGCAGAGTTCTTATTAATTTTAAGTGTCAACTAGACATAGAAATCACCTAACAGGAGAGCCACAGTTGAGGAATTCCCTAGATGAAGTTGGCTGGTGGGCACATCTGTGTGGGGACTGTCTGGATTATTAATTGCCACAGAGGGCCCACCATGGGCGGTACCATTCATTCCTTAGGCAGTTGGTCCTGCCGTCGAGCAGCAGACTTTCGTGGTTTCTGTTGGCTGTGAATGAGTTCCCTGATTAAATGCGGCGGTGTGTAGAACATCAAGCAGGCCTGCCTTCATGTTCCTACCCTCATTCTCTCAGAGAGATGGACCGTGACCTGGAAGTATGAGCCAAATAAACCTTTGCCTCCCTTAACTTGCTTTGGTCCCATTATTTCCCACAGCAATAGATACAAGACTCGGACATTCAGCGTTCTCTCTCATCTACTGAGCAATCTTCCCTGGCTTTTACTGATTCTTTTTTTTTTAACCTAGAAATTTAAGGTAAGAAACTGAGTTTAAGCAATGATTGAGGACAATGGAATCTAATCTGATAAAACCCAAGAGCAACCATTCTAAGTCTGTCCTCATGAAGGCCCGTGTACTTGTCACCTGCCCAGTCCCTTGACCTCTAAGCCTATCATCTGCGGTGGTGAAGCACAACACACATGTGCACCACGTGTAAAACGATGCAGACGGGAGATCTGAGGAGCACATGAGAGAAGGCTCAGCAAAAGATGCCTCGAGAAAGGAAGGCTTTATGTTGATGCCCTGTCCATGACGGCAAAGGAAGCACAGGGGGAGTGGCTCCATCTGTCTCCAAGACCAGGAAATAGATAACTGGTTCTCTCGTTTTTATTTAGTCTGGGAGCCCAGTCCGTGGGATGAACCCACGTTCAGAATGAGTCTTCCTCTTGGACGTAATCCTCTCGGGAGGTATGGCTCCATGGGATTCTCAATCCAGTCAAATTGGAAACGAAGACTAACTGTTCCACTCTCCTCAAGCCTCGGTTTCCTAACTGCAAAACAGGGCTAAGAATAGCTTCTCTCTCGCACGCACATCGAGAGGTGTGAGACGGTGAATGAGAGAGTGTAAGCAGGTCACTGAGCACATTGTCAGACACACGGTCTGTGACTACATGCTTAATCGCCGTCTCTACGGTCACCTCCCTAGCACTGTAGCTGTGGGGCCCTTAAGGATGAAGCCCGCTTTTCCAGGATTTCTTATTGCGCTTAGCACAATGCCGGGCTCCACAGTCGGCACTCAGTAAATGTTTCTAGAATATAATCGTAAGCGGTGTAGATAAATATGATAAAACAATGCCTTTCCCTTGGCTGTGAAACGTGGTGAGTTGACTGCACTTGGGGGTTGCTGAAAGCCACTGGCCCGGTGGGCTTCCCTCACTGGCATGGACACTTTGAAGCAGTGTTAGAATGGGCCCACTGTGTTGCCAGCACTCTGGAATTTGGAAAATTACAAGCAGAATTAAAGAACACTATTAGAATTATTTATTCTTTCTATGCCTCTTTATTGAATTCACTTGGGGGGAAATTATTCTTATTCAATAAGGAGAACACATTGCATATTCATGGAGAAAGAATTTCACCAGTTTGTGGATGCTTTTCTCAGATCTTGCCACATGCAGGATGTCAGGCGAGACCTAAAACAACTGGCTCCCTGTGACTTACAACAACACCCAGTTTTCTGAATCTCCTCTCTAAGAAGAAAAAGGAAGGACATTTGTAAAACATAGAGATCTGTTCTTCTAAACAGCTCCTATCTGGAAAATATATGTAGTCATTTGTCTGACTTAATAAGAGGACCAGGCAAGTTTCACTTATCTTAATTTGGCCTGTAATGAATACACCAGATGAGATTTTGCTATGAAATGTGACTGCTCTTTCATTAGCACACGAGATAATTGTCCTCCTGGAATGGACCGACTTTATTATTTGGTGCCTAACTTAAGCTGACATGATCTAGAAATTCCCTGGAAGTGAATTATGGTTGGAGGGGAGATGTTGGGATGGTAGGCCACTGAGATTTCATGGATGTCCATACGTGGAGAAGGCTTTGGAGAGACACACCTGTGGTGGTAATCTGAGCAATACGATGCCATTTACTAGTCATATCTGGATCTCCTCTCCCTCCTCCCTCTGTCTCTCTCTGTGTATAGCATATAAGTTATGTGTTGCAGGGAGGGGATCAAGGCAGTTCAGAGCTTTCGAGGGAACCTGGTTCAGAGGGGTTGGTTACCTGAGCTACTAGGCCATAGGCTGCTTTTGTATAGTTCATGACCTAAGAATGATTCTTACACTTTTAAATGAAAAAAAAAATCAAATCCCACGACAAGGAAAGATTATATAACTTTACATCCTTAAATACTTTTAAAGTTTTTTTTTTACTTTATGTACACATTCATGTTCTGCCTATATTTGTATATGCACAGCATGGGTGTGGCTGTTGCCCACACATGTCAGAAGAGGGCATCAAAGCCCTTGGAATTGGAGATACAAAGATTGTTGTGAGCCACCACATGGGTGCTGGGAATCGAATCCAGGTCCTCTAGAATAGCAAGTCCTCTGAAGGGCTGAGCCATCACTCCAGCATCCATAACTTCATTATCCACACAAAAAGCCTCAGTGGAGACAAGGGTGTGTAGCCTCTCTCTGCATCTTGCTACACCAGTAGAAGCCATTGTGGTAGAGACTGAATGACTTATAATGCTTAATATTTACCAAAAAAAAATGTGCTGACCCCTGGTGTTCAAGAAGGAGCATCAAAAACTATGGGGTTCTTTTGGGTTTAAATTGCATCTCTTCTGCTAAATAATTCATTAACTCTCAACCTGCCTCTCATTTACTCAGTCAGTAGCACTGATTTATGTTTTACTGTTTCTCAGAGTCTGGGCTTGGAGATCATGGCACACAGATGCCTGGTTATGAGGGACAGCAAGTCATATCTACTTTGTGATCTATTGAGAAAATAAAATCAGTATTTGAAGTGCCAGCACATAGCACTTGCTCAGTAAATGAGGTTTGAAAACCCAGAGAAAAGGGGGTGGAGGAGAGTAAGGAGAGGCGGAAGAAGCGTGAGCCGATGGCTGTTTCTAGGCCTGCATCAGTATTCCTGGTGGTGAGAGGGTCTGGAGAGTGATACAGGAAGGCTGGGGAGGGTAGCCATGGTCTGAAGGAAAATCACCCCATAGACTCAGGAAGTGGCATTATTAGAGGTGTGGTCTTGTTGGAGGAAGTATGTCACTGGAGGTGGGCTTTGGGTTTCAAATGCTCAAGCCAGGCCTAGTGTCACCCTCTCTTCCTGTTGCCTTCAAATCTAAATATAGAACTTTCAGTTACTCCTCCAGTGCCATGTCAGCCTGCATGCCACCATGATTCCTGTCATGGTGACAATGGACTAAACCTCTGAAACTACAAGCCAGCTTCACTGAAATGTTTCCCTTCATAAGAGTTGCTGTGGTCACGGTGCCTCTTCACAGGAATAAAAACCCTAAGACAGTAGCAGAGACAAGCGACTTCAGGCGAGGTCTACTTTGCTCAGATTTGAAGTTCTATAAAGTCCAGTCTGAGTTGCACACTGTCTTTTGATAGCATTCTCTGGTTAAAAATGCTAACACTGGACTGGCAAGATGACTCAGCGAGTAAAGGTGCTTGCCACCAAACCTGCTGAGCTGAGTGTGATCCCTGGAACCCATGTGATAGAAGGTGAGAGCCAACTCACAAGCTGACCTCTGACCTCCACATGTGCACTGGAATGCACATGCACATAAACACCTACGTACAGGAATAAATAAAAAGAGGATACCTTTACATATATCTCTCCCTTTTTCCTTCTTTCCCTCCCGTCCTCCTTCCCACCCTCCCTCTCCATAATACTATAAAAACTCTGTTTAGTTTTTGTTTTGTTTTCTAGGACAAAAACAAGCTTCCCTAAGCTTGAATTTCTAGTTACCAAAAAGAAAATAAAACCCAAAAAGAAACAGAAAAAGCAAGACATAAAAGGAAAAAAAATCCTGGTTGGGGGAGGGGAGTACATAAATGTCTGTCCCTGTAGAAGGAGCTAATAGTACAGTCCCTGTAAACAGAAAGACTGAGGGCTGGAAGAATGGCTCAGTGGCTATAAGCACTTACTGCTTTACAGAGGACCAGAATTTGGTTCCTAGCACCTGCATCAGGCAGCCAGCTGTGGTGGTGATCAGAGCACCTCAGATAGCTTCTGTGGGCACCTACACTTATGTCCACATACCTACACATATATAAATGCACACACATTCATACACAGAAATAAAAATTAATCTTTTAAAGAGGGATTTAATTTCTTTCCAGCCTGGTAGGTTATAGGTTTAGAATTTAATTTAATAAAATGTGCTGTCTCTTATAAATACCTGATATGCAGAACATTTACTCCCCCTCCAACACTGATGACTAAACCCAGGGCCTTGTACCTGCTTGGGAAGTGCTCTACCCTGAGCTATATTCTCAGAGTTCCATTTCTTGAGACATGCTCTCACCATGTACCTTCCTTAAGCTGACCTCCTGCCTCCGTCTTCTGAGTGCTGGGATTACAGGCGTGCAACCCATACCCAGCTACACACTCTAGGCATTACTGTTTAAAAATTTAGATATGAGCATTTAGAATAGCATTTAAGAAGTCCCAGGATGACTAGCCAAGAAGATAGACCGTGGCAGTTAGATGAGGAAACCAAGTTGTAGAGCCATGCGTCATTTAGTTCATGTCTTTTCGACTGTAAATAAGAAAGCCGGGATGTGACGTCTTTCAAATAACTTCAAAACCCCAAACCAAGGCCGTTTGTTTCTTCAGGAGCATTTGTCAGTCATTCACCAGGCTGACTTTTGCTCTGAAGACAGGTTTACCTTCTCCTTGATCACCGCTGAGGAACTAACAGGAGCACTTACCCCATCCTGAGGTGCTAAGAAAGCTTACAGAGATGGCGGCTGGGCGCCAGTTTTCATCTCCGCAGCATTGGCTAAACATGTTTAGGGGTTCCTTGGTGTTGCCGAAGCAGAGCTATTTTCAACTAGGTGTATGGGTGGGTAGGTGGCGCAGTGGGGGGCTGGAGGGGAAATGGCCCACACATCCCATTCCACCTGCTGTACAGCAGGGGGCAATCCAAGATGAGTAAGGCGCCCCCTGGCTCTTTATAGCTGTCCTTCAGGATTCCACTCCATTCCTAAGGTTCCCAGAAGCTCTTGGCTTGTCTTAGCTTCCCTTTCGTCCCTACTGAAGCCCCATGAAGTAACCGGGAAATGTATACAGAACTCACGCCATATCCTGCCACGGTTAAGGTCTCCCATCTGACCTAGCTTTCTCAGCACGGGAAATTCTTTGGAGACCCGTGTGTGGGGAGCCATATCTCCTGCAATGGACTCTCAATGAGAATTTTCTACCAGAGGGTTAAGTTAATTAATGAAGGGCCGCAGTGCACTAGAATTTATGTTTTTAAAAAATATTTAAATCTTATTTCCTTATTTATTTCCTTATTTATTATGTGTGCGCCATAGCATAGGTGTGTAGGTCAGAGGAGAATTTTTTAGGAATCAGACCTCTCATTCCACCATGTAGATTTTAAGGATTGAACCCAGGTCATGGGTTTTGCTGGCAAACACCTTTCCCTACGGAGCCATCTTGCCTGACTTTGCATTTCTATCGGATTGAAGATCACTCAAACAAATACCAGGCCCCCAAACTGAGCGAAGAATGCCCAGGTGAAGGGCCTGCAGGGCTTGCCGGCAAGCTGCAGCCCCCGTCAGTTGAGTCTGACCAGAGCACCATCTGTGGTAAAATAGTTTGACCACTTAGACATTTCCATCTAAACTCCAACCACCATCAGATGGTGTCAGCCCCTCGCATCCTAGCACTGGCTCTAGTCTAATGCTTCGTATTTTGTCCGTTTATTTTTCTTACTTTTTCTTTGGTCATTGTTTGTTTTTGTTTGTTTCTATGACAATTGAGAAGAATGCACGTTTCAAGGGCCAGCCCCGGCTAAAACTCAAACTCAGGGCTGCGAAACATCAGCTATTTGTTCTTGGTTTGGTTTTGTTTTGTTTTTATTGTTGTTGTTGCTGTTGTTTTTGCTTTTTTGTTTTCCTAAATATAAAATACTTTATTTGCATGATATGTGAAAAATAAGTCCACCATGGAACTAGATCTACAGGAAAATAGCTGTACATTTATTAAATGATTATAAGATTGAGGTCTTTCCAGTCGTGTATTCACTTTCATTTCTTCTTTTACCTGTGTGTTAGGCCTGTATGCATTTAAGAGCGCCATATGCATGCAATGCCTGAGGAGGCCAGAAGGGGGTGTCAGATCCCCTGGAACTGGAGCTAACAGATGGTTGTGAGCTGCCATGTTGGTGCTGGGAGCCAAACCTGTATCTCAGCAAGAACAGCCAGTGCTTTGAACAGCTAAGCCACCAGCTTAATCTCTAAACCCAGCAGCCGTTAGCCATTTCTTTATGCATCCAGCATCTAGCACATGCATAATGTTCTTGGAAGTCTGCCCACCACGGCGAGCATGTAATATCTCTGCTCCACGATGTCGAGGAGACCAGGCTGGCAGGACTGACGGTCTGCTGTCAGGTACCTGGTCAGAGAAGACTCAGAGAGGTGCATCAGCTTGAAGTAAAGAGCAGAGCCATCTACATGTCCTCTCGTTGTGTCTTGGATCCCAAGGGGATTGTTGGAAAATGAATTATTTCAGAAGATCGTGTGGAAACGGCACAGGGTTGTGTGGTCTTACCGTGCGACGAGCACGTTGAGAGTCCAGGGGAAGGAACGAGTGGAAGGAAAGGCAAAGGACCTATGGCTAGATGGCTCAGCGGTTATGAGCACTGACTGTTCTTCCAGAGGTCGCGAGTTCAATTCCAGCAACTACATGGTGGCTCACAACCATCTGTAATGAGATCCGATGCCCTCTTCTGGTGTGTCTGCAGACAGTGACAGTGTATTCATATAAATAATAAACAAATAAATAAATCTTTAAAAAAAAAACAAAACCAAACCAAAACAAAACAAAACAAAAAAAAAAACCCTCCCAATCCTGGCTCAGTCTCCCGTGTGATGGCACTGCTGGAACTCACCCACCATTCTCAGTCTGGTATTTGTTGAATGAGAGAAGCATTTGTCCGGTGAATGTAATTCCACTTAGAACTAAACACCGGAGTTGATTAGGGAGACATTAAAAAGAGTCTTGTGTCTGCGGTAGAGATAGTAGACGGGTGCGGCTGCTGACTGTGGTCCAGGTAAACAGCTGATAAGCGTAATCGGGGCCTTCACACTGTGGCCACAGACAAGGGGGCCGCTTCCCACTCTGGAGTCTCGCTCACCGCCTCTGGCATTGCTGTTTTCCTCCTCCCTCCTCTGCATCCATGGCAATCCGAGCTCCTGCTCTTTCTGCTCGTCAGAATTTGATGCTCATCTGCAATGCATGAGTTTAGAACCCTGCTCAGCACACAGTCTCTGCGGTAAGGCTCCCTGGGTGGATGATCAGACATGAACACACGGAGACGAAGCCGGAGCAGTCACCTTGGGCTTTGGTTTTGCAGGAAGATGGAATCTGAGTCCTGCCTTGCTTGTGTTCACAGCAGCATGAAACATTTATACAACAACACGCTCTCTGGAGCATCGGGCACTTAATAAATATCACCTCTGGATAGGTGTGAAAACCGGGATAGAGTTGAATTCCCAGGTTTCCAGCATTTTCTGAAGCAATAAGCCCTTTCCAGTTTTCTCTGTTATAAAATGATGCGGGGCTGGGGAGGCAGCTCGGTGGATAAGCCACTTGCGGCGTAAGCACAAGGACCCGAGTTTGAATCCCCAGAACACATTTTAAAAATGTTAGCCATAACTAGTGCCTATCATCCCAGTGCTGGTGGGCTGAGACAGGAGGATTCCCTGACCAGTTGGCCTATTTGGAACAGGGAGTTTTAAATTTAGTGAGAAATCCTGTCTCAAGGGAATGAGGCAGAGAATGACAGTGGAAGACATTCGAAACCTTCTTTTGGGCACACGCACATAACACACATCACACCACATATACACACTCACACAGCCCGAAATAAAACCTAAAGAAAGTTATCAAAGATGATCTCCTTTGGAGCTGGAAGATATTCTTAGCTCCTTCCTCCTGATGCAGGAGGCCCAAGGCCCTTCTTTTGTTATTGAGTGGGAAAGCAGGTGAGGGCAGAATGAGGCCCAGGCAGCTGGCCAGCCATGAGGTGCAGATCCGCCCCCTCCCCCCATGCTACCATGATCTATATCCCTTACATTTTGCTTCCTTCTTGGCTTAGTCTGTCACATTTGAATAAGGAAATCTTGATTCATTTTAATTAGTTATTTGTGGTGCTAAGTCTAGCTTCTCTGTTCACACAACACACATGTTGTATTAATGACGATCTTTCCCATTTGATCATATTGATAAATAATGCAGATATCGTCACTGTTCTGATAGGGAACCTATCTAACAGGATGACAGACTATTTATCTCCCTCATTTTAGCAGTGCTAGGGATAGAAGCCAAGATTGTGTGCATGTAACACGGGGGCTGTAGACCCAAGATGGATGCTTGTTGGAGAGCCTGGAGCTCCTGAGATGGGGTGGGGGGAGGCTAACCATGTTAGGGCCTCAGGAAGGCCGCAGAGAGATGCAGTTATTGAAGTCAGAACCTGACTACTTAGCAAGGGAGGACAGTGAGGTGGGAAGGGCATACACAGTAGAGGAAATGGCTGTACACAGGAGAGTTGTACCCTCTCGGGATCATGGAACTTGCTGAGCTGGGGTATACGACAGACTGAAAGAGGCTAACAGAAGGTCTCAGCCGTGTGTGTTATTTGCAAAACGAGGGTGAAAATTACATCACATTTTGCTTAAGTGGGAATTAAATAAATGCTGGCTGTCAGCCACATGAGCGGGGAGTATATTAACTATTACATCACAAGTTAAACCATGGCATAACCAATGTCAGTGGGAAGTCGGTATTCTTCATTTGTCTTTTGGGTAAGGTAAGCCTGTGTGGGTGCCAGGCAGTGAACTGGGGCCGGTCTCTAAGGTCTCTAAGAGGAGGCTAATTTTTTCTATTGACTCTAGAGCCCCAGTACATATCCACAATTTTGTTGGTAGGATGACAAGAGGAAAAATGTGTAGACATTGCTTTTAGTGCTAAGCTTGCCACTCTCTAGCTTGGTGGCTTGGTGGCACCTGTCTGGGTCTCAATTATCTGGAAAAGTGTGGCTGATAATGCTAATCATTCTCAGAGGGCTGATATTAGGGTCAAGTGACATGATACTTGGGAAGTATATATAATGTTGGAAGTGCCTCAGCCAGCTTTGTTTTTGAGTATTTGGCTCAAAGAGCATCTTTATCATGTATTCTGTAGGCCAAGTCCTTCCCACTGGGACCACAAGGGTCCAGCGCATTTCTCAGCCTACCGGTTTGCTAATATTTCCTTCTGGTGTAGAAGCATCACTCATTGGAGGTGTTCGTTAATTTTGATGCTCTGATATGAAAGTTGAAACCAAACAGACTAAGAAGAACCTCTTCTTAGAACCCTGGGACTTTAGCTTAGATTTGCCTCCCAATGATGGGGATCTGTTTAGACAGAAACAGGCAGATCGAATCTCCCCCCCACGTTACTGTAATTATTAACTTCTACTTCCAAAAATCTATCGAGTTATCATTATTGTTATTATTATGAAACTCAACCCCATTTCCATGTCGTAAAGATAAACCAAATCTCATTTCAATTAGTTACAGCAGGAGGGAATGAACTTTAAACAGACATTTAATTTCTGAAAAAAAAAATTAGGAAGTTCTTCATGGAAATGTTATGGCATTTTGAAACAGATTAATAGTTCAGTGTGAACACATCCACCCTGCAGCTAAATGGCGGGCTGCGTGGTGATGAGGAGGCGGGTTAAGTGAGCAAAACCAGTGGCTACCACTGGCTTGGATCTCTTCAAATAGTCTTTGTTTTATGACTTTCAAGTACTATTCTTTTCTCTTAAAGTCACTTTATAGATTGAGTTATTGGTCTTCCACTATGGGTGTATTTTATTTATTAGTTGACTTTCAAGGTGACAATAAAATTTAGCAAAATCCTCCAAAATCTATGAAAAGACTTCACCACCCCCCTCCCAAGCTCAACCCTCAAGATAACAACCTGTAGTCTGAAAGGGGTGTCCTGTGGGGGTGAGGGTGCTCCCTAACGTGAGATCAGATGGCTTATTCTCTTTCTCTCTCAAATTAACATTCACAGCCTAGAGTGTGCCCACTTTTCGGCAGCTGAACCTGACAAGGAGAAAGGTTTCTGTGATGGATTCTTGTGTGTGTCTGTAAATTTCATGCCTGTGAAGTTGGATTAATAGCAAGGGACACTGAAGTCCCTTTGTTCTTGCACAAACAGCTCCCAAACCGGGAAGGACAAAGTGAGCATCTCAGTGGAACAGAGCCTGAAGGCATGACTAGAGGAACTAGAGTCAGTCTCTGGCCTCTCTTCCCAGGCCTCATTACCGCATCTGTTCCTCTGGGACCTGGGTAGAAACCACAAAATAAATATCCGTGACTCCAGCATCTCTCTCAGTATCTGTGCAGGCTGGGCTTCGGTGAGGTCTAGATTCCATGCACCGCCCTGGATGTACTGTACAGGGCTTTTTATATACTGTCTCGTTCTTAGGGAAAGGAAACAGTAGCTAGCCTAGCTGCAGGGTGTTACTGATGAGGGTCTTCGCTCCCAGGCTGAGCTGTTATTGGGTGTACAATGGGTAAGACCTTCTATTCCTGTAGGAGACACCAATTCACAGGCTGCACTGTAATAGAATAAGTCCCCTGAAATAGATAGTAGACAATTGACATAGATTAATGACGTTGAGTTGTTTTTTTTTTTAAATCCAATGCCATTTTTTTTCTAAAGGAGATTAAAATTTTTCATCTAACTCAACCCAACATGTACCCTTTTCTTTACTAATTTGGTAGCTTAGTGGCTGGGGGCAGTGGTGCTGAGTGGGAGCTGGCCTGCTCTGTTGCAGAAAAATGAGAAAAATAGTTAGAGGTTGGCAAGCTTTTCTATGAAACTGAATCTGTTCTAGTTCAGTGGTAAACTATTCTCACTTTCACAAACTGATGCTGAGGGAGGGCCATTTTTAGTTTTTTCAAAAATTTCAAATTCATATTTCAAATTCATATTTATGCGTGTGGGGGCAGGGGAGAGGAGGCAAGGTTGCCATGGCACCTGGGAGGGTCAGAGGGTGACTTGCAGGAGTTGGTTGTCTCCTACCCTGTGAGTTCTGGAGACCAACCTTGGGTGGTCAAGCTTGGCCGCAAGCGCCTTTACTTACTGAAACATGTCTTGGTCCTAATTTATTTTTTGAAAACCACCTTATTGACACATTCTTGACCTGTGAAAGGCGGTACCCATTTAACATTTGACGAATTTTGGGATGCGTGCGGGAACAACCTCCGTCAATAGTTCTCCCTCCTCCTTCGCACATCCGGTCCCAGCCTCGGATCCAACACTCCCCAAAGTTAACACTCACCTCTTTTATTAACAATATGACTGGGGCTGGGGATTTAGCTCAGTGGTAGAGCGCTTACCTAGGAAGTGCAAGGCCCTGGGTTCAGTCCCCAGCTCCGAAAAAAAGAACCAAAAAAACCAAACCAAAACAAAAAAAACCCAATATGACTATTTGTTTATGGTAAGAAAACTAATATAACACCGATTTTCATATCAAAAGTTAAGCAAAAAAATATTGTGAATGATGGGCACCATATTGAACAATAGGTGAGCTGTGGGCACCGTGCTTGACGGTGTTCTAGACACCCTTCACACACACACACACACCCTTCACACACACACACCCTTCCCACACACACATACACACATATACACACACACACACCCTTCACACACACACACCCTTCCCACACACACACCCTTCACACACACACACCCTTCACACACACACACCCTTCACACACACACACCCTTCACACACACACACACACACATATACACACACACACACCCTTCACACACACACACACACACACACACACAAGCATATTTAGGTTTATTTTTTCCACATCAAAAGGGTTAGAAACTTCAGGTTAGAAAAATCTTCCAATCTGACAACTATCATCCCAGAGTAACGGCTTTAAAATTGGAGTTCTTAAACTCTTAACTTACCAGCTTTTTACCTTGGGCAAAAGAATTACTTCCTTAACTCTTAATTTCCTCATTTGTGAAGAGAAGGTAGAAGTTTTTATGCCACAGATATACTGTGTGATATTACCCATAAAAGCCGGAACCCTTAAACTAAGTGGTGGTCAGCTTGTGACTGGGGGAGCTAGTGTGTCCCCAGTGGACCTGGCAGTAAAGTGAATGAATGAATGAGTGAACAAAGGAATGGACACATGAATGAACTTGCTGCAACTTGGCTGAATCTCAAAACCATGCCACAGGAAAGATGCTAGATGTAAAGGATGACAGACTGCATCATTTTACTTGCATGAAAGGTCGGAGAGAATGAATCTACAGAGATAGAAAGAACATTAGTGATTGCCTGGGGCTGCAGGATGGGGTGTTGGAGGCGGGAGTGGGAGGATTGCCTGCCAATGAGCACAAAGGGTCTCTCTGGGCAAAGGACATGTTCTTAAACAGGACAGTAGTAATGGCTATACAACTATGCACTTAGTAAAATCATTAGATTGTGCACTTAAGATGATGAAACTTTTGATTATGCTTTGATAAAGCTGTTTAAAAAACTAATTTTAAGGCCGAGGCGATCACAGCGTGCGTGCAAAGGATTGCTGCACAAATGTGAACTTGGATCTCACCACCCATGTGAAAGCTGACATGATAGCACACCCCTAAATCTCAGTCTCAGGGTGGGGGAGACAGGAAGATTCCTGAAGCTGGCTGGCCTAGCCAAATCATGTGCTTGCTTCAAGTTCAATGAGGGACTTTGTCTCAAAAAATAAAGGTCTGGAGTAACCACACTGACTTTTGCTCTCTATATGTTTATGAGTGGGCAAGTACACACGCGTGCACGTGCGCGCACACACACACACACACATACAAGTACACAAGCACACATACATACAACACACAGGTAAGCACACACACACAAGCACACATACACACAAGCACACATGCACAAGCACACACACAAGCACACATACACATAACACAGACAAACACACACACACAAGCACACATACACACAACATACACACAAGCACACATACACACACAAGCACACACACACAGCACTCCCACAGCATGTACATACACATAATTTTCTTTTTAATTAAATAATAATAATAATAAAAGCTAATAAATGATGTAATCTAGGACACTCAGGAGGCTGAGAGTTTCAGGTTAACCTGCTAAATAGCAAGATTCTGTCACAGAGTAACAGAGAGAGAGAGAGAGAGAGAGAGAGAGAGAGAGAGAGAGAGAGAATATGAAAAGAAAATGTGCTAACATCTGAGAAGCACCTGGTTGGTCCCTGGCATGCTCCATGAAGACAGAGCCAGTCACTGGCCTATGCCATCAACAGTCATGATTAGAATGTACTTCACTGTCTCTTAAACTCATGTGATCTCCACTATGGAAAATTTAAGGTGGAACCAGTCTAGAGGGTTCTGTCCTGATGAATAGTTGACTGTCACCTAAGTAACAGACTAACTGGCTAACGGATCTGTTTTAAAAGTCGATTGGTGAGGCCTCCTACACCTCAGGCTTCTGCTAGTAAGAAGGCCATAACCAGATGGGGCCTCGTCACTGTGTGCCAGCACCATGAGCCACTACAACAAACCTATTTTTTCCAAATGCGCAGAGCTTATGGTATGGCGGTACTGGCAACAGAAAGTGGGTTAAACACATATGTTTCAGAGAGCTCCCTCCTCTTCCATGTGATGTAAACCTCAATAACTGTACCTCTGTGTTGGCTACCGTATCCACAGTTCCAGCCCAGATGCTTAGGGAAATAAAAACCTGTTGTACATAAGACAATCGGATGTTGAAAAGAGTCATTTAATGATTAAACACTGTGGTGGTTTGAATGAAAACGGTTCCCATGTGCTCACAGGGAGTGGCTCTATTAGGAGGTGTGGCCTTGAAGGAAATGTGTCACTGAGAGTGGGCTCTATGTTTCCGATGCTCAAACCAAGCCCACTGGCTTATTTTCTCTTGTTTTCTCTGCCTATGGATTTGGAAGTAGAACTTGCAGCTCCTCCAAGCAGCACCGAGTCTGTCTGCACACCACCATGCTTTGCTTTGTGCCAGCGATGACAGTGAACAAAACCTCAGAAGTATAAACGAGCCTCAGTTTAACATCTTCTCTAGGGACTGGAGAGATGGCTCAGCGGTTAGAGCACTGACTGCTCTTCCAGAGGTCCTGAGTTTAATTTCCAGCAACCACGCGGTGGCCCATAACCATCTGTAATGAGATCTGGTGCCCTCTTCTGGCCTGCAGTCATACATGCAGGCAGAATGTTGTATGCATAATAAATAAACCAATCTTAAAGAAAAACGACCCACAAACAACATTTTCTTTTCTAAGATTTGCCATGGCCACAGTGTCGCACCACAGCAATAGAAACCCTGACTACGACAGAAGTCAGAAGCAGGAGGTGACCCATTAGGGAAGGAACCACAAGCCTAACCTTGACAATGGAGAAGAAATCAGGAGAAAAGAGACAGAGGCAGAGCTTAAGCGGGCACCACAGGTAAGCTCCGCCCAGCAACACATCCCCAAGAGCTCTCAGAGAGCCCCGGAGGTCAGTTCAAACTTCTCGAGCAGACAGACATGGCTCCAATCTTTGCCTCCACCATCAGACACCGGATAACCTTTAAAAGAACACAATGCCTGACCCGAGTTCACTAACTATAAAGTGCTGGTAATAAAGCCCGTCTTTCAGGATGGGTAAAAGTATCAAATGAGACATATACACGAGCCCTTAGATCACAGCTTGGCTGATAAAAGGTATTTCATAAACAGGAATTTCCTTTTCTTCTCATGCCCTTAAAAATTCGATAATTTAATTGCGGGGAGTTCTTTAAAAAGACAGTATCAGATTAAAACAAAGGTGATGGCACTGTTGGTCAAATATTTCTCCTCACTTTAACACCTCATCCACTTCCAATGCAACCTGTATTTCTCCTTGGCTGTACCGAGGGTAGTTTTAGGAAAATCAGCCTCCCTGTGTTAGAGCCTGTGGATAATATCCAGCACCCATGTTAAGTGCACAATGAGTGAGCTTTGGCGAATGTTCGTGCTCTGTAGCCACCACCACAGCCAGGCAGGTCGTAGATTGTTATTCACATTTTCTCCGGCAGCCTTCTGTGGTTTAGTTCTCACCCCCCACCTGCCCCTTACACCGAAGATACAACAATTTGTTCTCATTTCTTTCTTTCTTTCTTTTTTTTTTTTTGGTTCTTTTTTTTCGGAGCTGGGGACCGAACCCAGGGCCTTGCGCTTCCTAGGTAAGCGCTCTACCACTGAGCTAAATCCCCAGCCCCTTGTTCTCATTTCTAGCAGATAGAAATGTGGAAATGAATTCTAGTATTACAAGTAAAATTGCCCTAGGGCAGTGGTTCTCAACCTGTGGGTCTTGACCCCCTGGGAGTGGGCTGACTGACCCTTTCACAGGGGTTGCCTAAGACCATCAGAAAACACAGATAATTAATTTACACTAAGATTCATAATAGTGGCAAAATTACAGTTATGAAGTAGCAACAAAAGTAATTTTATGGCTGAGTGTTATCAGATCAAGAACCGTATTATAGGGTTGCAGCCCTAGGGAGGGAAGCTAGTAGAACAGTGTGTAACATAGAGGAGATTTTAATACCACAAAATCAATGAATGAATGAATGAATGAATGAATGAATAAATGAATATGAAAATATTTCAATCAAGCCAGTTGCCAATAAACAGTGAACTTGCTGAAGATTATTAACTATTATTTCTTAGGAATTACAGAAGGACCTGGACTGTCCTAATTTATAGAATTCACAGTCTTTAGGTAAGGCAGATATTTTTTCAATCATTAAATTCCTAGAGCCTCTCCATTGTTTTGGTAATGCTTTCTTCCCCACAAGTTTTAAACAGACAAAAGACTTAGATATTTTAGTCAAAAACTCACATAAATTTTTAAAAATGCTAATTAAAATATATCATCACTTTCCCATGATCACACCTACTATTAAAATGAATGGGAAGGCCAGGTATGGTACCTTACATCTTTAATCCCAGAAATTGGAAGGCTGAGGGAGAAGGGTTTCAAATCTAGGCCAGCCTGGGAGAGAAAAGAAAAACTTCTTAGAAAAGTAAACACGTGACATAGCAGTTCCATACCTGGGTATTGACCGAGATCAATGAGATATTTACCAAAGAGTGGAGGGCTTGGAGTGTTTGCTTGTTCACATGCATGTTCTGTTGTACTGGGAACCCCGGATCTCACTCTGCCTCGGAGCTACCCCAGCCTGCTGTGCCTTTGTTAGGAGTAGTGAGGGTCTGCTGGAGCTCTAAGTCTCTTCCTTTGAGATTCAGGGAATCATTTATAGTCTGCTTCCTTGTTCTGGTCACTGAAACAACACGCCTTGGAAATGAAAGTATCATGAGCAACAGCAAGCATTTTTAGGGTGTGTGTGTGTGTGTGTGTGTGTGTGTGTGTGTGTGAGAGAGAGAGAGAGAGAGAGAGAGAGAGAGAGAGAGAGAGAGAGAGAGGTGATATGTGGACATCAGAAGACAACTTTCAGGAGTCAGTCCTTTCCTCCTAACCTGACTAAGACAGAATCTCTTAGCCTCAGGCTGGCTGGCTGTGAGTATCTGGGACACTCTCTGTCCCCTCCTCCAGTCTTGCTTGAGGAGTGCTGGGATTACAGCTGTGTGCCACAGAAACTGGATTTTTAAAAAATGCAGGCTCTGGGGATCAAACTCAGGTCATCAAGCTTTTGTGGCAAGCTCCTTTATCTACTGAGCCATCTTGCAGGCCCTCAAGTATTTATTAATGCTCCAAGTTCAAGGTACTCTGACAGGTGGGTGGACTAGGCTTGGTCCTTGCCCTCGGGAAGCTTGTGGTCCTTTTAGAGACATGAAATGCAAACATTTCTTCAAAGGCCATACTCAGGAGTCAGATGAGACACAAGGAAAGCAATGGGCCGGAGTCTGGGATACCACGAGGAAGGAAAGTCAGTCTCTTGCTCCAGGAGCCAAAAAAGGCTTCCTGGAGCAGGTGACAACAGGAGGGTTAGCGAGTTGAACTGTTTGTAGGGAAGAGCGAGGACACACTGGAGAATGGAGAGAGTGGGCAGAGGGAGTGGACGGAGAGTGTTCTGAAATAGGATCAGGAGGTGGCATTGGAACCTTGAATATATCTGCATCCCTTGTCTCCTGGGAAGGTACTCTTAGATGGAAAAGAAGTTTCTGGAAGAGGAGCCATGTAAATTCTGTTTTAGCTCTCCTCATTAACTATAAATAGTGAGGATTATCAGTAGGAAACCAAACAGATAAAGTTCCATACTCTGAACTCTCAGAATTACTCGCGTTGGCTTGAATATTCTGTGCTTGGCATTCAAGTGGTTTGAGGTTTTGCCTCCTCTAAGTGTCAGCTAGGCGTGGCGGGGGTGGGGAGGACTCAATGGTTCAGGAGTGTGTGTGTGTGTGTGTGTGTGTGTGTGTGTGTGTGTAACTCAATGGTTTAGGCATGGAGGGAACTCAATGGTTTAGGTGTATGAGGAGAAGAACTCAATGGTTTTGTTCATTTTTGTGTTTCAGGGTCTGAATATATTTAACCAACACGTGAGTAAAAATTAAATATTCTTTGTGATTTAGAGGCTTTGAAATGAAATAAATATTTGGGAGTGTCTGCTGCTGTTATAATAATAGGAAGCTACCCAGTTGGTTGTAATATGTGACTGAAAACCTTGCTGGTTTTTTTTTTTAAAAGATCTCGACTTTTATAAATACTCTGTGTTCCTAGTACAGGTCTTTTCATAGTAAGAAGAACTGCATTGATACTTGATTAATTGATTGATTGATTGGGTCTCTTTGTGTAGGCTTCACTGGCCTGGAATTCACCATGTAGACCAGGATGACCTTGAACTCAAAAAGCTACCTGACGTTGCCTCCTCAGTGCTAGCATCAAAGGCATTGTACCACCATGCCCTGCACAAAGACACTTATTCTTTGCCAGACATTGTATTATCACGTTTCCTGTAAAATTTGAGAAAACTGATGTCAAGAGAAACTGAATTATTTGCCCATAGTTCACCCTGAGTGACAGAATTGGGATTCCCTTCTAAGTCCTCCGGACTCAGCAAATTATGCCTTCTCTGAAGGTACAGAGATTTCATGGGCGATCTTCCCAGTTAGGCAGTATCTCCTGGGATACTGGCATAGGTCGGCTACAGAAGATGTTCAACCTAGCCATTGTCTATTTGCTTTGGAAAGTTTGAACCATTTTAAATGACACATGTGAGCTCTCTGTATTAAAATAACGAGATGAAGTCAATAGAAATGAAGGTTTTATTCACACATTAATTTCAAGCAAACTCAATCTTTGGAAAGCCCTGGGGTACTCCCCTTAAGGCTAAAATTTAAACATTCAAATTGCTTCCTCCTTATATTTCCAACTGGCTTGGATATTTTTTCCCTTTCTTCTCCCTGGGTGTTTGGCAGACAATGTCCGCACGCCTCTGTGCACACACAAGTGTCAGAATGCTTGCTTTAAAGCAAATAGTTTAGGTAGTGCAAAAAACATAACCCAAGTAAGCCACTGCGTTTGCTGCATATCTGGGAAGCCTTTGAGCAAGATTCCTGGAATTCATTTAGTGGGTCTTCACTTAGACTTTTCTGAAGAACAATTTCTCTGTAAATTATTAACTTTTTATTGCCACATTTCCCAGATTCAATTAGATTAACATTTAGTGTCATTTCTCAAGCAGAGATAACCATCCTGATGATGCTTTGAAGAGAGAACTTGCATGCTATCTACCTTTTGGGCTTTTAATTTCTCTTATTTATTTGACAGGTATGGGCATGCGTGCCGGGCAGACGGGAGCTGGGAGGAAGGACGCCTGCTAGGAATTGATAAGTTGCGAATCATTCCACACCGAGTTTATGGCTTTGGTTTTCTCTGCCGTGGGCACATCAGAGAGCCGACGTAATATGCAGGCTAAAGAGGATGGATTCCCTAAGTGGCTTCTGAATACAACATTTATTTCTAGCCAGTAAAGTTTAGCAAACCATGTCCAGTGCTGTTGACAAACCAAATGACAACAGTCAGCTTTTGATGTGCAGGCGAAGGCAGGCTGCGGAAGTTGCTTCTTTACGGTCCCCTGGCAGGATGGGGTAAAGTCCACAGCAGCGGCGGCAGCGGCAGCGGCAGCAGCAGGGCCGAAGCAAGGCCCCTTGCTAAGGCAGCAGGGACTTCAAACATGGTTCATGAATAGGGGCTCATTTGACCCTTGACCAGAACCAGGCTCTAAATTGGCAGACGGAGAATCAGAGTAATTTGTATCATTTCAATTAGTTACTCGCTGCATAACGGGGAGGTCATGACTTTCTGCCATGATGACTGCCCATGGCAACAGAGCCTGAATGTACCATCAGTTTCCAAATACTTTCACTTAATAAATGTAAGTTCATAAACAAGGCTCGATTGTTGGGGGTACACAACAGAGTGAATTAGCCACTCTGGGGCTGAACGGATGGGAGATGACATAACTTCGTCGGCAAGATCCTTTCAAAAAAAATTTTTTTTGAGGGGTAAGGGAGAAGCTGATAAATGGTGTTAATAACATTGGCTGAAAGAGCAGTATTGATCTCTGCTATGTAAAAAGGCCAGGAAAGAAGCAAGTTTGTGTAAGAGCACTGTTGTTGTAGTTCTGAAAGCAGGCAGTTTTCCTTCACTGTTTGCTCTGTGCAACCAAAATTCAGAAATCTTAAAATCAATGTTGCCATTGTCGGGTCCAAACAGCACACCCTTCCCCAGACAATGCAAAGAATTCCAAAACATAGATAGCTGCTTGCTCTGTACGGCTCTGACTGCAAGGAACATTGGGATGTTTCCTTTCGAGAAAGAAAGGGCAGCTTGTTCCAGGGTAAAGACAATGGCGCATCTAGATGCCTGTGAAACTTGGTGAACTCGGTGCAATAATTCAAGCCTTTGATTTGAAAAATGTTTTGTGTGTCTTCCTCCGCTTTCCCTTGATGCCAGCCAAGGGTTGTTAGCAAGTCAATGTTTCCCACTTGAGGAAGGGGAAAAAAAAGTTCAGCACGTACATAAGTTTTGCTATTTGGCTTTTGTTTTTTGAATTAAAATAAAGGTTTCCTTCTTCCATGTCACAATCTATTAGCCACCGGGAGACCTGGTATCACAGTTCGCTCCCGTTCGCCCTGCATCTGTAGCAGATTTGACGGTGTGTGGAAACCAACACGAGCACTGCTCTGTGACTGTCACCTACAATCAGTTTGTGCTGTGGCTCAGATTAACCATGACAGTAGGCAATATTTCCAACATTATTAGAAGAGAAACCTAATATTTTGGGACATCAGGGATCTCTGAGCTGTTGTCCATCAAACTGAGAACCTTCATTTGCTAGTCCTTGGATGGATAACCTTAAGTTTTAACCACTTAGTGGACGAAACACTTCCTTAAATAAAAATAAGGAGATTAAATTTAATAGGAAGTGGGAAGATGGGACTGTTCCGGTATTTAAAGCTGCCTTGGGCTCATCCCCACAAGAGTTGGCAATCATGGCATCCAAGATGGACTCCTATGTGTTTCCTTGCATTTCTTTACACAGAACACCTTAGGCTTCCTTGAATTTTCATCCATAGGATATTTGTTATTACCTTTGTGACTTGTGAGTAGCTCTATCTTCAATATTTGGGGAATTTTACCTAATGCGGTTTCTGCCCCAAACAACGATTTGCCAAAGATCCTATATAAGGAATTTACAGCAAGGGCATTCAGATACTTGAAAAATACTTATTTAGAGCAAGCAAGCTAGCAAACAAAAGACTGTGCTGTATGAATATGGATGTAGGTATGGGTACCAATGACTGAAATGAAATGTAATGATACTATTTAGAAGTGGAAGGGTTAAAGGTCTGTATTTACCGGCCTGGGTGCAATATTTTACCTCTCTCAGACTTACCTGAGTTTACATGGACCTGACTAAAAGGTGGGTAGACTCCTGCTTTTCTGAACTCTGTTTTGTCTTCATTACAGTTGAGAAGAAAGAGGATACAATGATGGCATCTGGTGTGTATACACTGTTCATTTCCTTGGGGGCGGAAGCCCCTTCCCGTCTTACTTTTATTGTAGATCAATATACTCTCACACCAGGAATGTACAAGTTCCTCAGACTAAGCTTTGAGAATCTGATTTCATTAGACAGCATGCATTCTATCGGTTCATCTTAGAGGCCTGGGAGTCCTGGTCTGCTAGAGATTGTTACTGAACTTCCGTCTCTTGTTAGTCTTTTCCTTCTGGACCCTGGAGTATGTTCTTAATAAACATACATGAGAGAAATGGCTCCCAAAGCTAACTTTGCTGTCTTGTAAATAGCAGACTGAGGCTGGGGAAATGGCTGTACAGTGTAAGGACTAGCATTTGGATCTCTAGTACCCATGTAAGTGTCTGGTGGGCATGGTAGCCTGTCTGTACCCCAAGCACTCCTGAGCCATTAAGGGAATCTTCAGAGCAAGCTGCTGAGCTTGACTAGCACAATTAGCAAACTCTGGGCTCACACAAAACACTCTACCTTAAGACACATGAGAGAACATGGCTTCCCACGTCAACTTCTGTCCTCCACGTTCATGCATATGCACCTGTACACACCCATGCTCCCACACACATTTGAACAGATACACACACACACACACACACACACACACACACTGAGATACACACTGAGACACACACACACACACACACACACAGAGAGAGAGAGAGAGAGAGAGAGAGAGAGAGAGAGAGAGAGAGAGAAGACAAGAAAGACAGATCAAAATCTTGATCCACTTCCTTGTATTCGCCAAGTCTTTACATTTGAAGAGCTTACCACTTTCAGGGCTATGTATATAATTACCTGATCACTCCTTTTCCAACCTCAGAAAAATAAAAATAGAACCCAAAAAATCCCGATAAAGTTCGTAACTCCTTTCAGGACCCCTCTTTGCTTTTTAGGCCACGGCTGTTCCCTGGTCTATCCATCATCATTTTAGCTTTGAAAGTTGGCCCATTTGTCTTGTTCCCTTAGTTCTGTCACCTCGAGCTCTGAAGGTTGGTCCTGATTTCTTGCCTGTGGTCTTTCATTGGCCCGCTCCCTGCTGGTACCCACTCCATCATTCTTCTGGCTATTTGATCTCAGTTTCCTGTGTGTCAGACTGCTTAGCCACCCGATGGTTTTTGATCCCAGATTCTCCATTCTCCTTCTGTCTTGCCAGTCCATCATTATCCTAAACTTCTCTCCGCTCACCATACTCAGAAACAATTCACTGCATTTTGCCTCTGTTTACGAAGTGGAATTCTGTTACAGGAATTCTTGGAAAATGAAGAAACCCACAAACGTCTCCAATCCTACAATCTAGACATCATCGTAGCTGCCATTTTGGAATGAGTTCCCGACTTGTGGGATGTGTCTTCCCTCCCTCTCCCCTTCTAATTTGTTCTTCCTCCACAGAGTTTGAGTGAATTCATACAGCTTACAGAGTTATTGGCTCCTTGGGCATTTTTTCTTTTCATCAAAAGCATTACTTCTAGCATTTTTCTTCTAAGATTATCTCTAAATGCTATAAAGTTCCGTTTTCTTCTATTGCCTCTGCAATTTTCCTTCTCATTTCCTTCTCGCAGACTCGGGCCTCCATAAAATAACTCATGGTTTAATATAATGCATGTTCTCCGGACCCTTTCGCTTTGGCCTGCTTGGAAGTACTCTATCAAGAAACCTTCATCTTGTAATAAGAACATAATCTTCCTTGCTTTTCCACACATAGTCGCTACTTTTTTTTCTCTCATATATTTGGGGGAGGGGAGTGGACAGGAGAAAACAGGGTATTTTGAGAACAGATACGGTATAAAACTCTTACTGGTAGTTTATCTCCCAGGAACATGGACTATACCATGTAGACTACACTTAGCAACATTTAAATTAGTAAGGAAACATGACGTTAGGCATCATCATATACAGAAGAGGGTCTTTCTTTTGTAGAATCCTGTGGACATTCTTGATGACTCATTCATTCATTCATCAAAAATTTATTGATCAACTTCATTGTCTAACAGAAACATAATGTAAGTGACAAATGTGACCTACATGTGTAATTTAAGTTACAGTAGCTTCATTAAAAAAGGAAGGAGTTGGGCTGGAGAGATGGCTCAGTGGTTAAGAGCACCCGACTACTCTTCCAGAGGTCCTGAGTTCAATTCCCAGCAACCACATGGTGGCTCACAACCATCTGTAATGGGATCTGATGCCCTCTTCTGGTGTGTCTGAAGACAGCTACAGTGTACTTATCTATAATAAATAAATCTTAAAAAAAAAAAAGGAAGGAGTAGGTGAAAATTAACATCAATATTATATTTTATTTAACCCAAACCATTAATACTATCACATGTAAGCAATATAAAATTATTAATCAGAAGATTTCTTTACAGGTTTTCAAAGTCTGGTGTGTGTTTTATAACACACGCCTCAATTTCAAGTCTTTAACAACCACGTATGACTGCGGCTACTGTATTGGACAACACTCAAATATTTTGCTGTGGATTCTGAAAAGAACAAGGTAGGTGTCATCCTCAGGCAAATTAAGCTCTGACAGGCACGAGGGCAGATGCAAATGATCACTAATATGATATATACAGAGCGAGCAGACTAGAGTAAAAGTAGACAAGGGAAGCAAGCCCAGGTCTAGCCTGCTGCTTACCCCCTTCCAATTATTTCTGATTGTGTGATATTGAACAGTCAAGGAAATTCTTCCTTCTAGACTTAGATCTGATGCACCACCATCACTCCTTACTTTAAGTGTCCACATTAAAAACCAAACAAGACGATTCTACGTTCAGTCACTCTGCCCTGCCTCCTGCATGGATGTCCTGTCCTACTGTGAGCAATGGGACACTGGAGATGACATCTGTCTCTTCAGCAATACCACAGCCTGATCCTTCACCCTGTGTCTTTAGAATGAAAAAAAAATGCACTGAGGAAGTGGGTGGCAAAGAGGTACAGGCTTCTGTCTTGTGTCTCATTTTAGGATTAAAAATATTTCTCCATTTCTTACTGCCTTGGGTAATAAACTTCTCCCCATCTCTTCTTTGCTTCCCCCTTTCTGTCTTTTCTGTCATTCCACAACTTACTTAGCTAAGGTTTGAGTGTTACCTCTCAGGAATTGTACAAGGCATTATGTATGCAGAGACAAGAAAACAGCTGCGGCCTCCAAGGTACTGTGAGCCTCTGGATGTGTTGCTGTAAGTCACAGCAGCTAATCTACACTGAGCGGTGTGTGCACACACACACATACTGGTCTCCACCATGCACTTTACTATACGTATTTTATCTTTTAGTCAAAGTGTTATTGTATGTTGAACATTATTTTATCCTTATTTCACAGATGAGGAAATTTGCTTAAAATCTCACTGCCAGGGTGTTCTGTAGTGAGAATCCTCTGACCTAAGTCAGAGTCGGTGTTTGAAACCCCTGTGACAAAAAGACCTGAATCTTTAGAATCCCTGGGATGACCTATTGCCCATTACGCACAATTAGATAAAGTGTCATCTTTAAAATGAATAACTGGGTAGATATTAATATTTTAAAATAGTAAAGGGTAGTGATATCTATCTCCCTACTAAATGCCCTGGAGAACTATTTCTTAGGCTGCTCATTTTATACCTATTTCTAATATATATATTTATATATAATATTTATGTGTGTATATGAAATGTAAAAGATATATAGGTGGTACTTCCCAGCCTGGTAGATGGCTGACCCTGTCTCAATGAGCAGTTTCATTCTTTCTCAAAGCTCAACCATTACCATGAAGATTCCTCTGATTCAGTTATTTTGAAGGTACCTCCCTGTTGTGAAGGTGTTTATCCTCCATTCGTTAACTGGGCTTTTGACTCCTCCTCCTCCTCCTCCCCTTCCTCCTTCTCCTCTTCCTCCTCACTGCCTGTGTGTAAGACTCACTTATGTGTGGCCAGTTTATAGCACCTTTCCTCCTGAATGTCCTCTAGGTGAGGGTTTTCAAACTCATCTTCTCTTGTCCTTTTCATCTTTCTCTTTAGAACCTAAGTTTTCTTTTGCCACACGCTGTTGATTGCTGTCCTGGGTTTCTTTGTCTCACATCTGTAAAAGTCGATATTAGTTCTTACTGAATTATGTAGAACAACATTGTGATGCATTTGCTCCTTCCTTAAAAATAGTAAATAGATATAAACATGTAAAAGTTATATTAGTGATCTGGTTTTTTATAACATCTATCCCTTAAAAAAGATTTATTTTAATTCATGTGTGTGAGTGTCCACCACCTGCGTGCCTGGCACCCGCAGAGGACAGAAAGGGGAGTCGAATGCTCTGGAACTGGAGTTATAGGGTGTTGTGAGCTCCCACGTGGGTGCTGGGAACTGAACTCGGGATCTTCTGCAAGAGTAGCCAATGCTCTTAATCACTGAGCCAGCTCTCTAGTCCCCAAATCTGTTTTCTTTGTAAAACTCAAGGGAAATATAGGGACGAAGAGTGCAGGAGAGGCTGAAGGAAAGGCCATCCAGAGACTGTCCCATGTGGGGATCCATCCCATGTGCAGCCACCAAACCCATACACTATGGCTGATACCACGAAGTACATGCTAACAGGAGCCTGATATGCGTGTCTCCTAAGAGGCTCTGCCAGATCCTGAACAATACAAACGTGAATGCTGGAAGTCAACCATTGGACTGATCACAGGGACCCCGAAGGAGAAGTTAGAGGAAGGACTGAAGGAGCTGAAGGGGTCTTATCTGGCATCAATGGGAGGGGAGGCCCTTGGTCCTGTGAAGGTTTGACGCCCCAGTATTGCTAGGGTAGTGAGGTGGGAGTGAGTGGGTGGGTGGGGGAGCACCCTCATAGAAGCAGGGTAAGGGGTATGGGATAGGGGGGTTGCAGAGGGGAAACCGAGAAAGGGGGGATACCATTTGAAATGTAAATAAATAAAATATCCAATGAAAAAGGGGGGCTGGAGAGATGGCTCAGTGCTTAAGAGCACTGACTGCTTTTCCAGAGGTTCTGAGTTCAAATCCCAGCAACCACATGGTGGTTCACAACCATCTACAATGAGATCTGATGCCCTCTTCTGGTGTGCATGAAGACAGTTACGGTGTACTTTTATATAATAAATAAATAAATCTTTTAAAAACATAAAAAAAAACCCTCAAGGCTTCTTTTCCATCCTGATCAATACTTGTGACTTTTTTTTTCAGCTGAGTGGTAATCGAAGGCTCACTTAAGGATGTGGTACTTTGGATCTGACAGACCTGCGTTCAGGTCCAATCTCTGCTACTCTGTCCTGGGCTATTTTCTTACTGCTGTTACCCTGTCTATGCCCCAGTGGCTTCACCTGTGAAGTAAGGGTGATAACGTTTCTACCACACACACACACACACCCCAACTCAGCATTCCTTGCTTTAAGTACTGTCATGCTGACATCTACTCCTCGTAACAATCCTGTGAAGAAGATATCAGTCACATTACATCCCAGAGAAGTATGTTTTCCACTGAGCACTTCAGCATAGCCTGTAACGGCTTTGTACACATGTTCTAATGGCCGCGTACATTCGCTGAGTAGTGAGGTCTTAGCCCACTTAGCTGTTGGCTTGCTGCCAGGCATTTGGATTGTTTTGAAAATTTCCTCTGCAAACATGACGGTGATAAGCACATTTCAGTGTGAGCTCGTCCCATAGTTCTGACAGTTTCTTTGCTATAGATTCAAGGACTCAAAGGCCCAGGAGTAGCAGCACATTTTTAAAGGGATTAGCCACTGGGTTACTATAATCAGTTCCCAAACCGTTGTATAAATTTATGTCCCCGTTAGCACGACAGTGTCTCTTCTTCTGTGTTCACCCCAGGGTCAAAGTCATGGTGTAAAGAGCAAACAACAAAGGTTAAAATCTCCATGACTGAGACACACCATGTCTTTCACACTTCCCCCAAAGAATGAGAGCTTTTCTACCAGGCAGCTCCTTGACCTAATTGTTCTGCCAGCTTTATTGGGAAACCTCCGGATAATGGTCAGAGGCAATTTAACCTCCCCGAGAAGAGTCTTGCCTTTAACATTGACATTAAGGATTAGATCTCTCCTATCAGGTATACAATTAGGGCCTGTATTTAACCAAGTCCAACCAAACTGGGTCAATATTTAGGAACCAGGATATAAATCACGCTGGAGCCTGACACACAGTGAACACTGGAGGCTTGAGAAGAGAGCTGGCTGTGGCAGGGTTCCCATGAACCTCTTTCCTTTCTCCTGAAAGATGATGATAATTTACTATGTTTATAACTATAGGTTTCATGGGATTTATGTTCTTCTGTAAGTTACATCTTACAGAAGTGCACAATTATTAAACCCTGTCAAATCTCTATTTTCTCATCTGCAAAATGGGACTATCACTCAGGGCGTTCTGAAACATAGAGGTAATATATTTGAATTCTTTAAAAATGATTTAATTTTATTATTTGTAACTAAGTGTGTGTGTGTGTGTGTGTGTGTGTGTGTGTGTGTGTGTGTGTAGGGCTATATGAATGTATACACACAGGTAGCCAGGGAGGCCCGAGGCCATGGATCCTCAAGGGGCTGGACTTACAGGCAGGCCCAGTGGGATTCTGGGAACTGAACTTCAGTCTCTATAAGAATGGGATGCATTCCTTACAGCCAAGCCATCACTCCAGTCCCTTGAGTTCTTACTGTGGGTGTTCTAATTCTTACCACTAGTGGATTTCTCTTATTTACTTTCTAAATAAATTGTTATGAATTTTTTTCCTAAGTCATTTTGTTGTGCAGACTATGAGTCTATCTTTCACCAGAAGAAAGGACAGCTGTTAGTTAACTGGTCATCTGGACTAAACATCTAGACCCTTTACATCCTCAGGGCCACTGTCAAGCCTCCAAAAAGAGAGCACTAGTTAATAGGATTTCTGCTTTTAGACTCCTGCTTTCACGTTTGTCATCCTGAAAACCGGTGTTTGACACACGTGTAGGGTAGGGCAGGTGCTTTGACCTCTTCGTGACTTACACAAAGCCTGTACAACCTTGCAACAAAACCCACCTGCCCCTGCCTCCGTCTCATCGTTTGTTTGTGGTTTTCTGTCTCTCCAATTAGAACTCTGCTCCCACAGCTGTTTCCGAGCGGTAAGGAAATGATCACAACAGAAGAACCACGACATCGGCTGCGGCTTATGACTACTGAGTGCATACCAGATGCCAGCCGATGTCGTGTGCACGAACCCCATGTACCCGGTCTTTAGCCCCTGATGAGATGATTCCTGTCTCCTCTATTACAGAGGAGAAAACCAAGCCTCTGACAGTTTGGGTGATTTGTTCAAAACCAGAGAGTTGGAGACCTGGACTGCAAGCCTGGGTTTTCCTGACTTCGATTTCTTGGGTCTCCCCCCTGATCTCCAAACATGGAATTGGTAAGATTTAGTGGCTGCTCTAATAAATACAGCAAAAGGAGAAGTTGAAGTCAGGAGCTGGAAGAACTCTGACGATTATGTGAACTGAGCAACACTCTCTCAGTATATATAGTTCTCGAATTTTCTGAGTTTATTCTGCTTTAGACTCTGCCAAGTAAGGACATAAAATCCATCATTTGTTGTAGCTTTTGCTGTGTTTTTATTATGTTTAGCATCTGTTTCTGCTATGTTATGAATTGATGATTTATAATTGCATGCATTTATGGGATACTAAGTAAGCTTATGATTGATTAATTCAATATGGAATAATTAACCCAAGCCAAATCTATCACTTCAGTGGCTTATTTTTTTAAACATATTTATCTTATTATGTAATTATGTGTATATGTTTGTGTGGGGGTTTGTGGCAGGGGCCAGAAGAAGGCATTGAATCTCCTAGAGCTGGATTTATGGACAGTAGTGAGTCCCCTAACATGGGTACTGGGAATTGAACTCAGGTCCTAAGAACAGCGGGCACTTTTAACTGCTGAGTCATCTCTCCAGCCCCAAACACTTACCGTGTGTATGTGTGTGTGTGTGTGTGTGTGTGTGTGTGTGTGTGTGTGTGCGCGTGTGTGTGTTGGGAACATTTGAAATTTACTTTCAGTGATTTTGAGAACAATGATTCACTATTCTTAACAAGAGTCACCATGTAATGTAGTACATTTAAAAAATAAAAATTAAAGTGTAAATACCCTCCTTGCCTGAGATTTTTGTAAACTTTGAACAATGCCTTTTTCCTTAGTCCCCACCTTTATAACAGGATTTCGCCCTTGCTCTTTCTGTGAGGTGGGTTACTGGGTTCCACACGTGAGTGAGGGCATGCGGTGTTTGTCGTTTGGAGACAGGCTTACTCTGCTTAGCAGGACAGGAGTGACAAGATTTTGGTCCTAAGGCTAACTAGGATTCCAGAATATATATACGCCATACTCTCTTCATCCACCCGCGTAGCTACTGACTGGTACATACTCTACCCTTGGTGATAATCCCCGCTCAGGCCGGCGAAGGAAGACAACCTGTCTGAGACTGGGAGTATTAGCTGTAGGAACTTGGTTTGCCACATTTGTGTTTGATGTCCAATGACCTGCATTTAGTTGGACCATTTTTCTATTTGAGCTCCCATCCCCCTGCCCCTCACCACAAGGGAGACCCATTCTAATGAGTACTTCAAACTGGGACAGTGGGAGAAAAAGAAAAGATCCTGCTTCCTTCCTGTTGCCTCATATACAAGGGTTCCCAAACTCTTTCCAACTTATAACCCTATTATTTTTGTTAATAGTAACATTTCTTATCATTTCACATTTGCTAGGTGCCAGCAATCAGCCAGGCACTGGCAGGAGTAGAGTATCCGTTCCAGTGTTGGGGGCTTGAAGCCAGTTCTCATGCTCTCTGCCCTCTGTGTCCTCCCTGCGCCCAGTATTTGTCTTTGAAGTTAAACAGAGCCTGGGCCTCAGGACATAAAGTGGGGAGGAGTTAGCACTGGAAGTCCAGCCTGGCAGGGACCAGTGACAGCATCTCAGCGGTCACAAGCCATCTCAGATGGAGAGCTGGGTACTTGGCAGGAGGGTGCAGGGAAGAGCTAGAGAGGGAAGGGGCCTGATGGTTCCTTTTAAAAATCAGTAAAGTGCTAGGTCTAGAAATTTATCTTTGGAGAGCCGGCTAGGAGGAGGGAAAGGGTCCATGCTTAAAATGCCAAAATGTAGCCCGGCAGATTGATTCTGGGCAGCCAGTATCAATCATGCAGATAGATTTTGCCACAAAATAGTCCGATGTCCTCTCCCCCCTCCCTTCTGACTTAGGCGCCCAGATGGTTCGTGAACAGTGAAGAATGGGTGGATATTTTAAGACATCTTAACTAAGGTGGAGAAGCTGAAGCTAAATATGAATTTCCCAGTTCCCTTTCTCAGCACACATGAAAAAATGTTCTGCGCTGAACTCGGGGGAAGCGGCTGTCTGCACAGAGCTGTCTTCTGTGCAACCAATTCAGAGTTGTGGTGTCCCTCTCAGGGCAGAAGAGTGTGAACCGATTACTGTGGCTCAGTAAGGTCCTTGCTTGCTTTGTTTTTTAGGTGCTCAACCTAGGCGACCTTAACGTGTAAAAGCTGGGGGCTTTGGGATTTCTTTTGCATCTAAAATAATCAGTCTTTTAAGGTTATAAAAGCAATCTATGACTGTCAAGTAAAGTATAGAAAAGGTCTAAAAGTACAAAGAATACATTATTAATTCTATTTCTACCTTCCTAAGAAAACAACTGATAGTGTTTTTGTTTTATTTCTATTTTGTCCCAATTCATAAATAATCCTGGGGTTGGGGATTTAGCTCAGTGGTAGAGCACTTGCCTAGCAAGGGCAAGGCCCTGGGTTAGGTCCCCAGCTCCGGAAAAAAAAAAAAAAGAAAGAAAAGAAATAATCCCACCATCATTTTTTATATTTACTTTTCCAAACACTGGAAATTTAGTTTACCAAGTGTGGAAGAAACCACACACACACATACACACACACACACACACACACACACACACACACACACACACTGAGATAAAAATATGTAGGCCCATGAGACATGATGGAACATGTTTTTAATCTCAGGAAGGAAGAAGAGACAGGCAGATCTCTCTGGATTTGAAGCCAGCCTGGTCTACCTAGCAGGTTCTGGGTCAAAAATCCTGAGCTACGTAGTCAGACCACATGTCCAAAAAAAAGGGGGGGGGGCTGGATTTATGGGATTGGTTTTATAAGTTAATCACCAGTGGCAAGACTATAAAGTCCACTGTCCCCAAATTGCAAAATTGTTCTAATTCTCTTTGATCAGCAATAATGACTAAAATGGCAGCATTTGTTCCAAAAAGAAAACAGGAGACAAAAGGAAGCTGTGTGCACTTGCTGACACGAAGAAGCCTCGTGTAATTTAGCATTTCGGACCGTCAAAGATAGAAGTGTGGAGCACAAAAGCTGAAGCATTAGTGGCCACAGCAAGGCCTCCAGACATGAGTCAGCTGCCAAAAATGTTCAAACTGCCTTAAAAGCTCTTTGTCATGGTCCAAAAAAACAACATTTTTAGTGTTTTCCTTTGACTTCACATCCAGCTATTGAAAGTACACGGCTAATTATTATCTGAATGCTATCTATTATTCCTGTGCCCCTCTGGTTCTAACCGGATGTGATCCAAATATGGCCACAAAACACATCATAGTGTGCAGTGAAATCAAAAGAATAAGATAGTTCTGTCTTTGAGGGTTTATGACATTTTCTCTCCTCTTCAGTTTGAGTCCCGGACAATAGCTTTACTGTTGTCTATTCTAGGCAGCTGTGCAGAATAGTAAAGATTTGGAGATCTTTGTAGGCAGTAGAAAAATTGAGCCTTTGTATACTTCTTGTTCAGTATATTCTACCCAACACCCATGTGTAAGTGTCGGATTCTGGGAGCGTCATCAGGCTAAGGGAAGTTTGTGCAGATACAGAGGTATTTGAAAGTAAGAGCCCACCAAGTTCTGAGTCACAGTGAGCCTGGCCAGTCTTCTAGAGACACGCAGAAGGATTCCTTTCTCTAGATCGGTCTCCTGTGTGACTTTCACTGGCCGGTTTTGAATGGAGAACACATGAGTAAGAACCAGAGGAAACGTTAGGAGTGGACTCATCATTTCAGCCCTCTGACAGTGGTGTCTGTGGGTCTCTGTACAGAGGAGCAGTTTCAGGAAGGAACGGACCCTTACCTGGACTGAGAGGACAGATGCAGATGTGGTGTAAAGTGGCCACGCAGTGAGTCTGATCCTTGGTTCCTCGCGATCACAGTAGAAATGGCGGCAGCAGAGTTATCCGCGCTCACCCCTGAGAGCTGGTGTGCCATGGTGTACGCTGCACCTTCATAGCTGTCATGCTCAGTGTGAGGGAGGGCAAGGCAGTCTAACACACCAGTGTGAGTGTGTGTGAGGGAGGGGTGCCCCAGGGTGTCAGGGAGACGGGAGTCGGGGACAAGAAGTACCACTCAGGTTGACAGTGTTCCTCCACTTGTCACTGGAGTTTCTTTTCTTTCTTTTCTTTTTCTTTCTCTCTCTCTCTTTCTTTCTTTCCTTCCTTCCTCCTTTCTTTCTTCAGCTGTGATACTACAAATCTTTTTATTTAAAAAATTTTACTTTTTTCATAATGTTCTTACATGAGTACCATATTTACATAATTTCCACCCCCTCTGTCCCTCCAATTCTTCCCACATCACATCCCTCCCTCTCAAGGGTATGACATCTTTTTATATAGATATAATTGTTTTTATATAGATATAATTGTTGCACACACTCTTACACACACACTTAGTGTGGCTCATATGCACACGTGTTTAAAGCTTACCACTTGGGTCTGGATAACCTTCCAAGGCCTTATCCCTGGAGAAAACTTTATCTAGGGTAGGGCCTTGTGAGATTTTTTTTCCCCTACCCACACTGTCAACTGGTGTTATCATTACCCACCTCTTTTTTGGAAATTTTTTATCCATAAAGAGATTTAAGGATCCTAATGACTATCTATTATTCCTGGGTCTCTCTGGTTCTAACTGGATATGATCCAAATATGGCCAGGAACACATAGTGTGCAGTGAAATCAAAAGAATAAGATAGTTCTGTCTTTGAGGGTTGATGACATTTTCTCTCCTCTTCAGTGAACCGATACACGGCTCAGTTCCCAACCATCTACAACTCTGGGGAGGCAACCCTTCTTCTGGCTTTCAGCAGCTATGCTC
The DNA here is from genome assembly GCF_021556685.1 of Rattus norvegicus. Taxonomy (NCBI): domain Eukaryota; kingdom Metazoa; phylum Chordata; class Mammalia; order Rodentia; family Muridae; genus Rattus; species Rattus norvegicus. The sequence continues at coordinate 120,006,093 of NC_141538.1, read as the reverse complement.
ACAGTCCACATCTATATATGCAGACAAATGCACACATAAAACAAAAAATAAATAAAAAATCCTAACTCTCTTTCTTATCTCACCGTCGTGACGTCTGAGAAACAACAGTGATTAGTGAGTCCTGGTTACTGAACAGCCAGTGTAACGAGACGCTCTCCTCTCAAGTATTCTGTTCAACCGCCAGCTGCTCAAAACATACCATGGCTACAACGACCCAACATACCTAACGGCCCAGTCACTCTCAGACCTCACTTCTGCCCTTAGCAATGGTCACCATCCTAAGCCTGTTTTCCTATATGCAAGGGGTGCATTCCCACCTCGGGTCCTTGCATATGGCATTCCACTTTCCCACAAAGGTTTGAACAGTTGCTCTCTTATTTCACCTGCGTCTCTGCTCACGTTTTGATTCCTTAGTAGAGACTTTCTCTGACAATGACAAATGAAATAGTTTCCCTTGTCACTCTGACCTCTATCCCTCCATCACTCTCGGGTTGCACAGATCACTTTGAACCTCGTACCTTTGTTATTGCCTCTCAAACCCAGTTAAAAGCACCTCTTCCTGGGCTGGAGAGAGAGCTCAGTGATTAAGGGCACTTGCTGCTCTTTCAGAGGCCAGAAGTTCAGTTCTCAAGACATATATATTGGGCAGCTCATAACTGCACGTAAGTCCAGCTCCACTGGGTCCAACATCTTCTTCTAACCCCTTCAGTCACCAGCACACATGTGTTCATGCTTATTCATACACGTATACATATAAGCACACAAACACAGATATATCCTATAGTAAATAATAAAATAAATCTTTTAAAAACATCCAAGTTTCCTGAGTGCAGAGCTTGTGTCTACTTCTTCCTCCCCTGACCCATCCTCAACGCCTCAGACCATGCTGGGTAGACATGAGATGGTGACTGAATGGAAGAAGGAGGACGCGGTCTCAGCCTTGTTACCTGCCTGCCTAAGATGAGAACCTGGGGTACTGTATCAAGGCAGGGAGGAGGCTACATTGGAACCAAACTTCCAAAGCTAGATAGAACTTAGCATCTACAATCTCCTCTTCCTGCCCACTTGCACCTTTCATTTGAACACTCTGTTTTGGTACTCCCCGCCCCTCCCCCCACCTAGAGCATGAGCTTCCTTATTGTAGAGATCAGCAACCACGCAATACCATAGCCACGACCAACAGACAAGCTTGCTTGCATCTCAGTGTTTATCCCATCTGCCCTTCAGTCAGCAGTGGCTCTGGCCCACTTCCTTTAAGCCTGTAAACCAGGTGGGAGGCTCAGTGTGATGGGGCACTGAGGAAGCTCTCACTGTTTGCGGATAACTCCTAAGCACAAATACACTTCAGCTCCCAATTCTATGCAAAGCACTCAGCTCGGCACCTGGCCCCTCCAGTCTCCACACATGCTAGGTCAGCTCTTATACGCCTACTACAATGTCCCCAGATCCCTATGGATTCTGCGTCTCTATTGGCTCTGCTGTTTCAGGAGTCCTGGGCAAACCCTGTGTCGGTCTGGTTCTTGTGACTCTTCCTTGTGGCAGTGTGGTCACCTGGTCTGCTTTGGCCTCTGGTACGGACACGGAGGCCTCAACACAGGCCTACACCATCTTCACAGATATCTAACCGTCATTTCAATCCTCAGGCACTTTACCTGAGTGTGATCTTCAAGACAACATACGGCTCATTCCACTAAAACTTTTTCCTTAATCCCAAGAAATTCTCGTTCTTTCTTCCTCATCTTTTTATACTGGCATTCTGGGAAACCCCTCTAATAATCACAACTGCTCTCGCTTTGTTTCCGGTTTCAATGAAAAGTTCACATTCTTTTCAGTGACTCAGATACTTAGAAGCTGTGTGACCTTGAAGGAATTACTTTGTTTCTCTGATCCACAGAATCTTCTTCACCTTAACCTAGGATATACATACATACATACATACATACATACATACATACACACACATAGATCATATCCATAATAGAAATATTATATACATGTAGAAAATAGAAAAGCTGTATATGAAATATAGATAATAGAAATAATAGAAATATTATATGTAATATATATATCATATTGATAATAGAGAGGTTGTGAATGGCATTGTGTACATAAAACAGAATAGTCCCCGATGCTCACCTGACTCACATGGAAGTTAGTTTGTGGTGAAGGGTCTGGTGACAGTGATATTGGGATGGTAGCCTCCAAGGTACTGAATGTCTCCTTTGAATTATGTCTTAATCAACACCTCTAGCTTCCTGTGCTCCTCTAGTGCCCTCACAGCAATTCCTGGGGACAAGGAGCTCAGCAGTGTGATTCGTAGACCCAAGACAATCCCACTCTGTCCCTCTTTACCTGTGACCACAGTCCATGTTGCCAGATCAGTCACCCCGCCCCTTTTTACGTCAAACAGCTCCACAAATGACTCTACTATCTGTGACCCCTCTTTCCGTACATATTGTTCAACCATTGTTAGGTCTCAAAGCCACTGTTACTCCCCTTCCTTTGTTTCTAAAGGTCTCACATAGGCTGGGGAGATGGCTCAGTGGGGAAAGTGTTTCTTGAGCAAGAATGAAGACCTGAGTTCAAATCTCCCGAAAGCATATAAAAGCCAAATTCTGGTAAGGGCTCTATAATCCCAGTGCTCCTGTGAGAAATGGGAGACCAAGACAGGGGAATCTCAGAGGTTCTTATCTGGTGTGCTTAGTCAGCAACACAAAGTTCCTGTCCAAAACAATCTGTAAGGTGAGGACAAAATCTGAGGTTGTCCTCTGACCTCCACAAGTGCATGGCCACGTCCGTGCACACAAACACATCATTCACATACATCTCAAACATACAACACACATGTCTGTATGCACAAAAAGAGGCTAAAAAAAATCTTTAAATGCCTTGTATAGCTTGAGTGAGCCCCAAGCTCAGGAGATGGTCAGTCCACCTTGCCGTTTGTGATGGGGGCTCCTTTGTGATGGGGGCTCTGTGCTCCCGCTCAAGTTTGCTTTGCTGTCAGTCACCCTGCTCTACCTGGTTATATCACTGTTATCTGATATCTTGGCTTTGCATCTTCATCATCAATCTGACAAGCTTTGGTTCTTTCTGTAGATCTAGGCACCAGATAAATGCTTTGGCCTCTGAGCGTCCGTGTGCTCAGCTCATGTGTGCTGTCTGAAGGCTCTTGACAGTATATTCCCTCTTGACATCTTAAATAGGGAGTCGAGCTATCCTCCTTCAGAGCAATGCTTTTTTATTATTTTTTTAATCACACTTTAAATTTCTTTCTTTTTTTAAGGAAGATTTTGTACCTCTTTCACATATTTCTGGCAAATTTCCCAGGCCTTGAGAAATTAATTTTGGCTATTACCTTAGCACGGAAGAGAGCTATCTTTCACTTTATATTCATAATCTATGTTTTTTTCTTGTATCTAAATCCTATTAACTCTCCTAGACCATTTCTGCTTTAGTTTTAAGAACAGTAGCTAATGTTTGTATAATGTTCTATGGTTTTAGAAGGATATTCCTAGGTACTTCTGAGCCCAATACCACTGTGAAATAAGAAAGTGTATTTTAATTCTAATTTAACCAAAGGTGAAAACACCCAACCACGTCCTCAGATTAAGTGATTCCTGTTGGAACTCCTGACTTAAGGGGATCAGAGTGTTGGTCTTGAATCTGGCTCTCTGATTCCAGGATGTCTCCCACATTCCGCACTATATATCAGGATAGGTGCTTTCCATGATAGTTTTAAATGATCTGCTTCAAAGGTCAGCCTGCTTCTTTTCCATTTTTTAATGGCATTGTTGAAATCCATCTTTACTAGTAAGAATTCTCCAGAAACAATAGAAGGCAGGTAAATTCGGGAGATGAGTAGATATCTATAATAAGGTATTACACTGAGTGTTTATGAAGATTGAGACACCCTCTGTATGCTGTATGCATAGGTAAGCTGATTGTAGTTCAAACCTGAAGACCCGAGAGTCAGGAGGCCAAAGGTTTAAGTCCTGATCCCACCCTGAGGGCCTAGGGGTGGAAAGGCTATTGTCTGAGGGCAGAAGAAGCTGGGAGTTCCAGCACAGAAAGAGAGACTCTTGCTGTTGTCATTCTACACATCCACTGACATTAGGAATGGACATCTTTGAATCAGTATACTGATGTCCATAGAAAACTCCTTCCAGACACACAAGAGATAAAGCCTTAACAGTTAGTGCATACATGCTGACACATGAAGTTGCCCACAACACCTCTTAAAGCCATTACACACACTCCTGAGGCCACATCTTGTTTTTGGTCTTTGCACTCACATCTCTGTTCTGTCTTGGCTCAGCTCTCACCTATGACCTCCAAGCAAGTTCCTTGACTCTCCAGGCTAGATTCAGCGTCCCTGCGCATTCCCACACATCCCTCCTCATCCTGGTATACTGTCCCTCCATCATGCAAGTCCACCTGCCCTTAGCTGTAATCCCAACTACAGAACTACACACGGAGTCAGGGCAGCGGCCAAGTTATTAAATCCACTGCCGTGAGCCCAGAATTTATCACAAAGCCTGACATGGGCAGACATTTAATAAATATTTGTTGGAAAGAATAAATAACAAGAGGAGAGGGAAGTGTCTCTATGTTGAGATTCAGAAGAGGTCCCGAAGGAGGTCTTAGGAAGACTTGCTTTGTGTATTCTCCGAAGGCATATTCCACAGGGTGTGAATAGAGCCCGTCTTGAAAAGGAACATGTTATCCCTATGCTGTTTCTCACACCCAGAGCAAGCCTTGTAACATGTCTCACGAAGGACAGCTTATTCACTGATGAAGTACTTCTTAATTGTTGACGATCATTGCTCGTGGCTACAGCTGTTCATCGGTCACGTTCTTACCGTTTGCTTAGGAAAAGCAAAACTGGTCAAAAAGAAAAAAAAAGGTAAACCCATTAGCTTCATACAAAAGAGTAATGGTATACGGAGTTACACACATCACAAACAACTTTAGAAATCCTGGCTACAAGGAGAGTAGAAAACGGCATGATTGAAAAGGATGGTTTTCTTGAGCCTGGCCAGTCATGTGTTTGGCATGAGCAGATGAGGACCAAGCAGAGAAAGGCGGTAGCTTGGGCGGCAGGATCAGCCCACAAAGCTGAGCGAAGATGTAGTGTCTGTGTGTCCTACGTGGTTCATAGGTCAACCTGACACAAGCTAGAGTTATCTGAGAGAACCACGACTGACAAAATGCTTTCCTAAGATTGGCCTGTAGACAAGGTTGTGGAGCATTTTCCTAATTAGTGATTGACCTGAGAGGGACCAGCTCACTGTGGGTGGGACCAGACCCGGTCAGGTGGTCCTACACAGTATAAAAAAGCAAGCTGAACAAGTCATGAGGGGTAAGCCAGTAAGCAGGGCTTTCTCCATGGTCTCTGCTTCCGAACCTGCCTTGAATCACACACACCCCCACCCCCCCACCCCCACCGCCCGACTTCCCTCAGAGAAGGAATGTTGCCTGGAATTGTAAGATGAAATAAATCCTTTCCCCAACTTCCTTTTGGTCGCCATGGTGCTTTATCATAACGACAGAGGTGTATCTAACATATTGTCTCTGTGATTAAGGCTGCACTTGAAGTTTACAACGCTAATAAGAATCCTACTTCTAGAGGTGCCTGATTCCCTTTGGCACCCAGGGTATTTGCCAATGAACGCAAACCAGCCAAGCTCAGCGCTGTCGCTGGGTGAGAAAGGCAAACTGTGGTTTCTCTTATCATTGCTTTTTCCCCTCTCTCTTTGCATCTCAAATGAAACAGTGGCCAGAGGGGGTAAATGGCCCGAGTACAAGATAGTGCTATTGAGTCTTGTGTGTGTGGAAGTATTGATTTCTTAATATTTCAGCTTTGAAACTCTTCTCTCTGTTAAAGTCAAGTCCAAGTTCCTGCCCTTAGCTTTGCTTCACTCAACGCCATTTCTTTTTCGTTTGGGTGCACTTGCTTTTGTGGGGTGGAGAATCTTGTCACCATCCTGCAGAGACACTACAAAAGGAGAAAGAAGCCAAGTTCTTTTCTGTGTGAGGGGAATGACAGCATTTTTACCAAAATTAAGTCTTGGATTGATTATAATAGCCTGCCTCCCCAAGTCTGTCCCTTTCCTATCTCCCTAGTACTCACTCTCCTAGATGCCCAAGTCCTTTTAAAATAAGCTTTTGCTTCTACAGATGTGACAAATGGATGGTGTCTTTCCTTCTGCTAGGGGAGGCTTGACTGAAATGTGAAATCATTTAAGGTATGCAGGAAACTTCTCCTTGAGTTTTTGGTCAAGGGTGTCATGGAGGTGCTACCCTTGAAACCATATAACCATTATTCTTGGTTGCCTCTAGAAGCTGGTGGTAAGACCCTAGTACTAAAGACCACACAGTGTAGTCCCAGGGCCTGGAGAGGCCAAGTTAGGACTTCCTAACTCAGAAAGCTTCCTCCCTGGTGTCTGGCTCTCACAGTATTGGAAGCTCTTATGTAGTCTACTGGAAGGAGTTGGGTGGGGGTGGGGATCCTAGTTTTATAATAAAAATCAACATATTTTAGTGTATGGATTCCATTAGTGAACAGGATTCCCAAAACCAGTTGTTTAGTTGAAGCCCTCGGCTGATTTAGTCTAAATGGTCTCCTGTTGGTAGGGATCTCGAGAACTCCTCTCAGAACTGTCCAATTCAGTGCTGTGAAGTCCCTTTGAAAACCTAGCCTTCCAAGTTACTTCCTTTTTGAGGACGGGCACTGTCAAAAAGGAGCTCGCTGTTGCCAAACTCGCTGTCCACTGAGTTGTTTTTAAATGAGCAGCTCTGGTTGGAGAGGTGGCTCAGGAAGTAAAGTGCTTGCCTAGGGAGCATGAGGCCAGGAGTTCAGATCCCCGTAGCCCACATAGACATAGTGGCTCCCTGCAGTCTCAGCTCTCAGAAGCATGAGAAGGGATCCCTGGGGAAAGCAGGCTACATTCAGGTTCTAGAGAGACCCTGCTTCAATACATACAGCAGAGAGTAATTGAGAAAGCACCCAATATCACATTTGAACCTCTACAGACAGGCAGGCGTCCTGCATGCACACCTACACATTCACATGCACCTACACACATGCAAATATACATACAAAAGCACCTATATATGTGCCATACATATACATGCAAATAAAGTTTTAAGAATGAGCAGCTTTTACAGGAAATAACTGATTCAATTTCTGTTGGGGGGAGCGATATAATTTAATCAAACATGCTAAACTGGTGTGAAAAGGTTAATCTGTATTACTGAAGGTGATGGGTTTTCAATTATGAGGCATTAATGTCCATGTACATAGACAAGTCTAGATTCCTAGAACTCAGAAAGTATGGGTTCTTTACTATTTGTCACAAAGGACACGAAGGGAACTGTTTGTTCCACAGTCAAGTAGGAGGCCCCTAGGAACCTAACAGTTTTTTCTAGAATAGAATGCAGGACTCTTATGAAAGGCATTGGGTGAGCACAGAACTGGGCACCTCCTTCAGTGGGCACCAAGGATCACTTAGCTAAATTGACACTGAAAAAATCAGTATGGGGTAGGAATTCAGAGGATGCCCCAGGGTGATCATTTGTGTTGGTGCCTCTTTGTTATCTGTTAGCTTTAGTTTATTGCCACTAATAGTTTGGGCATATTAGCAATCAATAGTAATTATGTCACATATTTTATCATATTTCCCAGCTACGAAAGTGTTCTAACCAACATTAACAATGCACTAACCCGAAGAGGAGAGGTGAAGAGATGGACGTTCAGAAAGATTACGCCATGATCTTTCTGCAGAAGCTCCACCCCACATAGCAATGTCCTTAGTGCACTGTGGCTTTGAGATGTCAGGCAGGGGCCAAGCAGCGTTTTGAGTAATACCCTTTATCGGGCAAACCATACTGTATTGACACAGAGGCTTCTCTGCCTCAGAAATCCTTTCCTTGGAGTCAATCCCTCACTGACCTTGAGGTGCGTTTTCTGTATCCCCAAAGCCTGTCTGTCAATATTCTCCCATTAGTCCAATAAAAGGGATTGCTTGAAACTTGACTTTACATTTTGTCTGACCAATAAAGGCAAGTAATTAAAAATATTGAGTTGGGAACCAAGATATATTGGGGATCGTGATGCTCCAGTTGCTGCATTCTTGAAAAATAATTTACTCCCGATTAAAATACAGCTTGGCATTTGTTTTTCCCTAAGTTGTCAGTCTAGACTGTTCTGAAAACCAACCCAGGTCTTCAGAGCCAGATATGCTTTTTCGTGCCATCTTCTTGGTCGCCTTCATGGGCAGAAGGAGGACAGCTGAGGCGCCGGCCTCGGGGGATGATGAATCAAGACCAAACTGCCACAGACTGAACCATAGAGTTGGTGAGGCTGGGCGGCCCCTGGGACAGTCTGAGGTCCTCTCTCCCAGTGTCCTTGATAAAACCCTAAGCAGAGTGACTCAGAGTGGCCCACTACACAAAGCTGTTACTCAGAAAGCCAAGGTCTATGTGTGGCTTCCCAGCAAGGTGAGGTTCAGAGGGAACCCTGTGTCTGTTTGAAGCCTTGAGCCATTGGTGATCCCAGTCTTCAGTGAGCACTGGACTGGATCCTGGAAGGTATGAGGAGTCCATGTTGTGTAATATATCAGTAAAAATGAAGGAAATTTTAAAAATAAACTGGTGTTCTTGTTGGATTTGTTTCTTCAGATCTGGTTTACTCCCAATGGCATTTCGAAGCCATAAGGAGAATTTTGAAGAAGGGGCTCCATCAAGATAGTATCCAGGAGGGGACCCTTCTACCTCTCTTGATATTCTCATTGTTTTGATTTGTCTAGGTCAGAGCAAACCGAACAGCAGTGCACTGAGTTATCTAGAAAAATATCTTCACAAGGTGAAGGACTAGAAACTCTCACGTTTCTAGGGAAAAAAAATCCACACCTGCATGAAAGTCTCTAAAAGGCTCACGGATTAAAACATCCATGATTGCTCAAAGTTGTAATGTTACATCAGGTCATATTATCTGGGGCTAGCGTTAGCCCTGTTGATAACTTATTCAGTGCCCACCTCTGTATTCAGCCTAGCTAGCACACGGAACCATAAGGACGCGTTAGCAAACAGCTTCTACCACCGCAAGGATCAATAATGCCATCGCCATCAGATAGCATCTGCAATGTACGCAAAGACTTCCCCCTTCCCACCAGTGTGATTGAACTCACCTTGCTCTGTGACTCTCCCTTTTCTGTAACTGAAAGCTTTGTAAAACTATCCCCACATTGGAACACTGTTTTGGAAGCAAAGTATATCTGTGTATCTGGGCCGAGGTCACCCAGGCTGGGTCCCTTTTGTGTGTCAATGAGACTTTGTTTTTCTTTCACAGTCTCACACTTGTATACATCAGGTTTTGCCCACCCTACCCTCATCTGCCCTCTCTTCTCATCCTCTCTTCTTCTCAACAGCCCTTCTCTGAATTTGATGCAATCATTTTAAACCTATAGTCAGTTCCTCAGTGGGTGAGGCTTCATGAGGCCTACCCTATGTATGATAAAATGCTTCAGGGACAGCCTTGTATAGGTTTTGGGTGGGAAACTATAGATTTTGTTGGAAATTCATTTTATGTTGACCACAGAAGAGAGTAGAGATGAATGGGGTGGTACTGTTTCCATCTACAGATTAGATGCTTTGTAATGCTGTGAGAGATGCTACTGCATTAGAGAGATGTGTATAACTGAATGCGAGTGAGTGTGTGTGTGAGTGTATGTATGAATGAGTATGTGTGTGTATGAGTGAGTGTGAGTGTGTGTGTGAGTGTGTGTATGAGTGAGTGTGAGTGTGTGTATGAGTGTGTGAGTGTGTATGTGTGAGAGTGAGTGTGTATGAGTGAGTGTGAGTGTGTGTGAGTGTGAGTGTGTGTGTATGAGTGAGTGTGAGTGTGTATGTGTGAGAGTGAGTGTGTAAGTGTGTGTGTATGAGTGAGTGTGTGTGCGAGTGAGTATGAGTATGTGTGAGTGTGTGTGTGTATGAATGAGTGTGTGAGTGTGTGTATGTAAGTGTGTGTATGAGTGTGTGTGAGTGTGTATGTGTGTATGAGTGAGTGTGTGTATAAGTGAGTATGTAAGTGTGTGTGTATATGAGTGAGTGTGTGTGTGCGTATGTTTGTGTGTATGAGTGTGTGTGTGTGAGTGTGAGTGTGTATGTGAGTGTGTGTATGAGTGTGTGTGAGTGTGTGTATATGAGTGAGTGTGTGTGAGTGGGTGTGTGTATGAGTGACTGTGTAAGTGTGTGTATGAGTGAGTGTGAGTGTTTAAGTGTGTGTATGAGTGAGTGTGTGTGAGTGTGTGTATATGAGTGAGTGTGTGTGAGTGGGTGTGTGTATGAGTGACTGTGTAAGTGTGTGTATGAGTGAGTGTGAGTGTTTAAGTGTGTGTATGAGTGAGTGTGTGTGTGAGTGTGTTTGTATGAGTGTGTGTGTGTGAGTGTGTTTGTATGAGTGTGTGTTTGTATGAGTGTGTGTGTGTGTGTGTGTGCGCGTGCGCACATGTTGTTGCTGTTGGTCATGAGCCCAGCATCTCACACCTGCTGGAAGGTGCTATGCACTGCTATCTCACCAGCCCCAGAAGAAATCATGAGAGAAACAGGTCCATATCCTCTGAAGAGACAGGCTCTCTAAGTTCTGCCATCCAACTGAGTTTTAAAAGTGATACCAGGGGCTGGGGATTTAGCTCAGTGGTAGAGCGCTTACCTAGGAAGCGCAAGGCCCTGGGTTCGGTCCCCAGCTCCGAAAAAAAAGAACCAAAAAAAAAAAAAAAAGTGATACCAGGAAATGGGATGGAGTATCTGTGTTCCCAGGTCGTGCTCTCTTACCAGTATCCAGCTACTCCGTCAAAGTTAGCTGAGAAAATTAATTTGGTTCATCATCTAGTTTATAAAAAGCTACATTGTACAGTCTAAACTACTTACCTTATAATTATTAGCGCTTCTGAACACATGTCATTTTGACAACCATATCTCAAACACCATTATTTTCTTCAATTGCATATGTTCCTTAGAGAATGTTTCAGAATGTAGAAAAAGGCTAAGGATACCGACATATAGTGATGAGAAAATAAAAATAGTTAGGTCTGGTTTTGAAGAACGGTATTATTTGCCCTCTTAAATAAAATTCAGAACTCAGAAATGAGGAAATTCTTTCTAAAAAAAAATTAACACTAAAAAGTTAACGTTTACTGTTTTATAATTCAGTGTGCTTACCACACACAATGCTAAGGAACCATTGATGGTGGATTTTAACACAGTTTGCATTTGAGACTTGAAATCCTGCTTGAGCAAATATACTAGACTCTTCATGAAACCCCGTGCCCCACACATCGCCTTTTGGTTTCTCTTTTCCAAAGGTCTGTTTTGAAATTAAGTCTTGAAAAACATATACGCTTAGTTCAAACAGATGCGGGGTTGAAACACCCGGACACAGGCCGGGCGGGAAGATAGAGGAGTCTTTGTGCATTGTTGTTGGAGGTTTGAAACAAAACTAAGCATCAAAATATTAGAACACAGTAACAGAGCCCCATTGTCACTAAAACTAATTAGTGTTCTGCTGTTTAATGCGAAAGCCTACATGCTGCCTTGACCTTTCCACACATCTTATCTGAGGTCGCACCATAAAACAGAGGGAAGCGGGGAGCGCCTCCAGTGAGCCCCCCGGCTCTCTGATTTAAGTAGTTCAATTGATTGGAACAATGCAGGCTGTGTGTAAGACTTATTTAAAGGTGCTGTGAATTAGGCCTTGATTACAAGAAGCCAGTGAATTAAAGTAATGCCATGCCAGGGAGCAGTTTTCAGGGCAGAACGACTGCCATTTCTCTTTAATGTGACACTGCATGGTTTAAAATACACTTAGTTCGAGTGCCTGACTTTGAAGGTTAGCTTCCAGTAAACCCCGCACGACAAGAGTGGATTCTCTGAAGAAGATGAAGGAGGATGTTCATGGGGTGGCAATGCCGTGCTAAGACACAGTTATTAACAAAGATAACCCAAGACACATAAGGGCCTTTCATCTGGAAGCCCCCAGACCGCCCCAGGCAGACTCAAGAGCTTCCCTGCCATGCAGAGGTGGTGTGGTGGCTCAGCAAGCACTGTTTCCTTCTGTGCTTTTTGTGGTGAGGACTCAGGGTGTTTTCAGAGGCTCATCAAAGGGGAGGAAAAGACGTGCATCTCCTGAGGCTCCTCAAGGCCTCTGTAGTGAGTTCCGTGGGTCCAGTGTGAGCACAGAGCCAGGTTCAGGGAAGATCTGAGTTTGTGTTCAGGTTCTGCTAGTTAAACATCAGCTCTCTGGAACGGCCTCTAACTTCTCAAAATCCTTGTGGCTACATTTGTAAAGTGCTGTAAAATTGGTACTTTGCTATTATGTACACACACACACACACACACACACACACACACACACATGTGTATGCATGACCATGCATTTAGAGTCCAGAAGAGAACAGTGGATCTTCAGAGTTGGAGTGACTGGTGGCTATGAGCAACATGATGTTGGCACCAGGAACTGAACTTGGGTCTTCTACAAGAGCAGCAAGCTCCCTCAACTGAGGAGCCACCTCTCCAGGCCCCACACTTCTTTATGTCGTGAACCTTTTCCTATATGTGTACGCTGGAGTTGAAGCCTGGGAGTTGGGCACAGCATGCAATCCATCACTACCATGTCCCTCTTGTGAACCTCCAAACACTGTGTATTGCAGTGATTCGATAATTACCACAAACACATCAATTCTGGTCTCTTTTGGGGGCGGGCAGGGGGGGAGATTCCTTTGCCTTCTCTAGCTAGGCTACGCATGTTCTGAGGAAACACATTTGCCTCCAAATTTACATGACATTTAGATTAGTGCTCTGCAAAGGTCTCTAGGTGATCAGGAGGACACCGTGGAGACTGGATCAAGAATCAGACCTAACTCAATGTTTCTTTCTGGGGAGAGAAAATGTCCACATGAGGCAGAGGCCAGTACTTGGTCCTTTGGCCCTCAGACTCTTATAGTTATGAAAGGGAAGTGACCTATTCCATGCCTGTCATCTGATGTTGGTTTCCAGAGTAAATAAGATTAAACATGTGAATTAATTTTTAAAATCATGGCTGCTGCACACGCTAAGTATTCTTATCATAATAGGTGTGTAGATCAGACAGAACAGTCAGGCAGAGAAGTTTCTCAGCAGGCAATGGGCTGGGTTCGATTGTGGGGAGCTGAGCAGAGGCCCCCAGTCATCCTCCTATCAGCAATACAAAATGTTAACTTAACACTTCCCTAAGATTTCCCTCATTTGAACTAAGTCAGCCAGCCAAAGCAAGCCAAAACAGAAGATAGTATCTGCAAATTTTAAAAATGTAGTAACCAGAAATCAAACATGTCCTCAGTTAAAAATAGGACTCGGCCCCCATTTCTGGTCTCTCCTTGTTGTCTGGAGAGTTTTAACAATCCTCTCCTGGCAGTTAGTTTTAAGATCATTAAATGATCCTCATTTGCAATATATTTGCAGAAGATTACAGCCATCTAAATTGACCCTGAAGGAAGACTTATTTCATTAATGGGCTGTCCTGTGCTAATGCATAAAGCTAGAAAAATATATCTATTAAATTCTTAATGTGTAAATGATGTTTCTGGCTTTCTTCTTAATTACAAAGCAAAATGAGCCCGAAGTGCACTGTGTCTAGGAAAAAAATGATCAATGGTATTCATCTTTCAGGGATGGAACTTTCTCGGGCCATTCCCAAGTTCTGGCTGGAGATTCCTACTAGGGCTCTGAGGAGACTCCTCTTGGGCAGCAGGCCCTGGGAGGCCTTCTTCCACAGCTCTACGGCAATGTATGCAGTTGGGCAAGCAGGCAAGCACTTTTTCCTGGTTCCAGTGAACACAGTAGGGTAATCTGAGGTCTTAGAGATGCTGCCCTCCCATTCCTCAGTAGGCCCAATTCCTGTTAATGTTTCTTGATTGCTCTGGGCTTTCTGCATGAATGCTGCTGTGCTGTTGTTGCTAACTTAGCATGCCCAAGCCAAGGATGAATGCAGCTGGAGAAGACATCAACACATGTGTTTCTGGAGTGGGCACAGAATAATACATACATGCTTGCTTGCATGTATGCATTCATCCATAATGTTCCATGAACATCCATAATGTTCCTGAGTCAACTCAGGGGTGTTGACTGGCTCCCTCTGTTCTCTATGAGGCAGGCTGCATGTAATGGCAGGCCACATTTGTGTGGAAGTTTACTAAAAGAGCTGTTCAGAAATAGTGATTGTGCACTAGTTTCCCAGGAGTGTTGACTGTTAAGGACAGTAATCCTCTAGACAGAACGTGTGCGCGCGCACACACACACACACACACACACACACACACACGTACACACACACACACACACGCACACACACACACTGTTCTTCTTAGGTTGTTTTTCTTTTGAGAACTTTAGATTAGGGAAAGTAAGCTCATAGCTGTCTATGCTGTGACAAATTAATGTGTAATCCAGAGCTGATGCCTTGACTATAAACCTTATGATGCCTTGATTTTTAGTTATGTCTTAGGCATCACTTAAAAGGTTTTTACATCTGTCATCCATCTGTCTATCTATGTATCTGTCTGTCTATCTATCTATCTATCTATCTATCTATCTATCTATCTATCTATGTATCCATCCATCCATCTATCTATCATCTATCTATCTATCATCTATCTATCTATCTATCTATCTATCTATCTATCTATCTATCTATCTATCTATGTATCTATCTATGTATCTATCTATATATCTATGTATTTATCTATGTATCTATCTATCTATGTATCTATCTATCTATCTATCTATGTATCTATCTATCCATCCATCCATCCATCTACCGATCTATCTATGTATCTATCTATCTATGTATCTATGTATCTATCTATCTATCTATCTATCTATCTATCTATCTATCTATCTATCTCTGTCATCCATGGGGCATGCATGTGCCACAGTGTATTTGCGAGGTCAGAGGACAACTTGCTAGAATTGGTTCTCTCCTTCTACCGCATGGGGAATCGAACTCAGGCCATCATGCTTGGCAGTAAGCATCTTTAGCTACTGAGCCATATTGTTGGCCCTGTTTTACTTTCTAAGATTCCAAAATGTATATAGATTTCCCTCTTATTCCAGTCCCAATTTTAATGTTCATGTACACAAGGTACTTATAAGCATACAAAGATAAAATTCCTAAAAGGAAAATATGGAGGACGTTTGTGAAAAAAATTCCATGTTCCAATCAGACGTATTTTGTTCAGTGTAAGTGTGACTCTGGATTATAGTTGGTGTGAGTTAGAGGCACTGTGGAGTGTTCCAGCCGTGCAGCCCACACTGCAGAGAAAAGGCAGGAAAGAGGAAAGGGCAGTGGTTTTGAAAGATTTTTGCCTGTATTTTTGTACTTTTTTATAAAAAAAATTAAATGTTGTCTGTTCTAAAGTTGGGGAGGAGAAGCTATAAAGAGCACATTGGTTGTTTTGAAAGAGAAATACCCCAAGATGAACCCTGGCCAGGAGATCTCCTGGGTTCTCCTTTGTGCTTTTAGCATAGTGCCAGAGAAAAGAATCCACTGAAACAAAGAAAAAAATGTATCTTGTGAACAGTTTAGAAAAAAAAAAAAGCTTTGTTATGTTTCTCAGGATGAGAAATGCCCAGTTAGGAGAGCGCTATGGCGGTTAGGAGAGAGCTCACATGTTGCCTCTTGCGGAGTTCTCTACGGAGTTGGGTCTTGAAAGCCACCAGTGGGAGGGGGTCTATGCTATCAGATTCCTATGATCCTCTACAAGAGGCAAGTAGAGAACGTAACTAACAAAGATTCGCACACATCTGACCTATGGCCAAGCCTGGGAATAGGGCATCAGGAAACAGGGCTGCCGAGGCTGGAGATCTGAGCAGGGTGCTGGGTCCCTCACTAACCCAGCCGGTGAGCAACAGGGGCTTCAAAGTGTAGCCATATTTACAAATTGTAATTGTTAGAAATTGTCTCAGTTACCTTTCTATTGAGCTACCTCACCATGACCAAGTCAACCTGGGGAGGAAAGGGTTTATTTCACCTTACACTTCCAGGTCACAGCCCATCATGAGAGAGGTCAGGGCAGGAACTCAAGGCAGAAACATGAAAGCAGAGACAGTGGGGGAGCACAGCTTTCTGATTTGCTCCTTGTGGCTTGCTTAGCTGCTCTCTTATACAACCCAGGATTACTCGCCTAGGGATGGCATCACCCACAATGGGCTGGGCCTGCAGGACAACACCTAGCAGACTCATACAGGCCACTCTCACAAAGAATTTTATCACTTGAGAGGGCTTCCACTCAAATAATGGTAGCTTGTATAAAAATGACCAAAAAATAAATAAATAAATAAAAATAAGGAAGAAATAACTCAGCAAATTTGCTCATTGTCTTGGTTAGGGTTTCTATAGCTGTGAAGTGACACCATGACCACGGCAACCCTTAATAAGGAAAATATTTAATTATGGCTGGCTTATAGATCAGAGATTTAGTTCTTTATCATCATGACAGGAAGCATGGCAGCATGCAGGCAGACATGGTGCTGGGGAAGGAGCTGAGAGTTCTACATCTTGATGTAGGAGGCAGGAAGAGACAGTGACCTACCCTGGGTCTAGTGAGAGCATCTGAAATCTCAAAGCCTTCTCTGCCGCCACACACTTCCTCCAACAAAGCCACACCTACATCAACAAGGTCGTACCTCCTAATAGTGTCACTCCCCCTGGGCCTATGTAGACCATTTTTAGTCAAAGTACCACACTCATAGACACAGTCTTAGAATATAACTTTCCTGTCTTAGGTTTTTCTCCCTGTTATTATGGTAAAATACTCAGGAAAAAAGCAACTTAAGGGAAAAAAGCATTTACTTTAGCCCACCATTCAAAGTTCAGTGCATCAGGACAGGGCGGTCAAGGAGCACGAAGCTGCTGGTCATGTAACCATCACAATCAGAAGACAGAGAGGTGAATGAAGGGAGAGCTGCTAAGCTCCCCACCTCCATTTACACAGGCTAGGAGACTCTCTTTCAAGGAATGGTCCCACCCACAGTAAGATCATCTTTCTACATCAGTTAACTTAATCAAGATAATCCCCGGGGCTAAGTGGCTAAGAGCACTGACTGCTCTTCCAGAAGTCCTGAGTTCAATTCCCAATATCCACGTGGTGGCTCACAACCATCTGTAATGGGGTCTGATGCCCTCTTCTGGTGTGTCTGAAGATAGCGACGGTGTACACAGATACATAAAATAAATAAATAAATCTTTTTTTTTTTTAATAAAAGGTAATCCCGACAGGCAGGCCCAGAAACCATCACCCAGGGGACCCTTGAGTTTGTAGAGTTGGCAACCATAACCAGCCATAATCATGACCGACATAAAGCACACCTTTGCCTGTTTAACTTCTACCTATAAAAGTCTTTTCTTATTGCTCAGGCTCACAGAGTTTTGAAAAAGTGAATGAATTCCGCAATACGGTCAAGGGAGAGGCCTGCAACCATGGGCAATGTTGCCCTCAGGGGACACCAAAGAGGGGAGGCTATTGACATCTGTTAAGTAGAGATCTGGGATTTCTGCTTAGCACCCTATACTGCAAGGACAGCTCCCACAGCAAGACGTGTTCACAATGAACAGTAATGCTGGAGGTGAGGATTCTCCCCCACTCCCCACCAATAAATGTAATACATTAGATCTACATATCAGCATATATATGTTATACACCAAAACAGTATGTTGTCATAGTAGGTATTAACTAATTTTTGCTTAAGTATGTCAAATGTATGGCCCTGATCAGTGATTAGCCTTCTCAAATCAGGAATTCAGAGACCTAAGCCTTCTCTATCCTGTGGCTCTTCACTATGGCCACACTTAGCTGCAAGAGATGCTGGAATTTTTTGCTGAGCTGTGTACCCAAGAGGAAGAAGATGTGCTTGGGAGAACCAGAAGCTATTCTCTGCCATACTCTGTGTTTTTCTCCACCAAATAGAAATTTCTTTCCCAATGAATTCTGTCACTTTTCAGGCTACTGAAAACCAGTTTATTTTTTAAAAATGTCTTTCCTAATGGCTTCCTAATTGCTCTCGTTACCAACATATGCATAATAGTATATCACAACCTTTAAAGCAATTTTCATATTAATTTTCTCACCTTCATGAAGTGACAAGAGAATAATATTTATTAAGCAATTTATATGTTATCTTTTCAATTTCTTGTAAAAATCCTATTATATATAATCTTGACTTTTCATAAAAGAAATGAAGCTTTGAAATAATCATGTATACTAATTATCTTTTTTTTTTTTGGTGTTATAAAATGCCATGACCAAAAAACAACTTATCAAAGAAAGAGTTTATCTTGGCTTATGATAGCAGAGGCTAAGAGTCCATCATGGTGGGGAGGTGAGGAAGCAAACAGACGGCATGGCTGTAGGGCAGGAAACTGAGAGCTCACATCTTAAACCACAAATATGAAACCAAAAAAGCAAACTAAACATGGAGTGAGACTACAAACACTCAGAGCTTGCCCCCAGTGATATATTTCCTCCACTGGGACCAGACTTCCGAAAATGTCCCAATCAGCTGGGAAGCCTGTGTTCAAATACATGAACCTTTGGGACATATATTTCTCATTCAAACCATCACACCATGGCTTGCATCTGAACTGCATTCCAATGGCCCATGATGCTTAGGGGCTTGTTCCCAGCTTGGCACTTTAGGGAGGTGGTAGAATCTATAAAGAAAGGGGCTCAGGGCCAGGGAGATGGATCAGTCAGTAAAGACCTTTCCATACAAGAATGAAGACTTGGGTTCAGATTCCCAGGATTCATGTAACAGACAACTGGGTGTGGAAGTAAGTGCCTATAATTCCAGAGTCTCAGAGGACGAGACAGAAAATCTCTGGGATTTGTTGCCACCCAGTCTAGCTGAATCCATCAACACCTTAGCTCTTCTAAGAGAGAATCTGTCTTTTAAAAAAAGTGGAAAACTTTGAGCAAGACATCCAATGTTATCTTATGATCTCTATACACACATCCACCTACAAGCATATACATGCCCTCAGGGACACACACACACACACACACACACACAGAGAGAGAGAGAGAGAGAGAGAGAGAGAGAGAGAGAGAGAGAGAGAGAGAGAGAGAGGCTAGGAGGAAGTCTTTTAGGTCAATGAAAGCATTCCAAAAACTGTATTATGGGACCCCAGGCTCTTTGTTCATTTTTGCTTCTTGACCTTTGTGTGAGCATTTCCCCTTGGCTACATGATCCTGCCATGATGTTTATTGCTATAGGCCTGGGTGGTGATCTACACCACTATAGGCTGAAGCTTGCAGGCTTAGATTTTTCAAAGCCTACTTTATTTAGGGTTCTTTAATCCTTCAACCTCCCTTCTAGCCCACCAACCAAAGGTAGGGGAGAAAAATGGTTAATAGAACAAGAGGATTGTGGATCTATTTAGAGGTAGTTCTTTGGAGGGGGGGGCAATTTCAATCTTTGTTGTCAAGATATCAGCAGTCCAGTCTTATAGCAAACACCAAACACTAATCAGTAGCAGCAGCTTGGTCCAGCAGAATCTCCGAGGCTCTGCTGAATTTGGTATGAGTCAGCGGAAGTGACAGAAGCAGCTGGAACACCAGAAGAAGTTCTCTTAGAAGTCACAACAATTGAAGATCAGCAAAGATCAGTCTAGAAGGGAAGTGTTGCAAGGCATAGCAATGCAAGAGTGTCGTCTCACAGTCTGTGGAGTTCTACTTACATTTTTTCCAAACATCATGGACCCTCTCAAGTGTCTGCTTCAGCAAAACATCCTCTCATAAGACAGCTTCCAGAAAAATGTCACGTGGCACAACTGAGTTCCAAAGAGACCAGAAATTTCCACATCAGGAGCTTTCAACATTGTGAGCCAAAATGAACCTTTTCTCTTCCTAAGTTGAATATCTTGGACTTGTTACAGTAGGAGGAATCTAACACTGCTTCAGAAGCTTGGTAGATGTGACTAAGCTTGTACTATTCCTCTTCCTGTGATTGGTGATCAGATACAATCGTTCTTCATTTGCACTTGAGGAGCCACATCTCAGATGCTTTTGCAGTTACACCATTACAAAATGGCAAGGCCAAGACAGAAATGGCATTCTTCCACCCTCCATGCTGAGCGTCCTTCAGTATATACCCTCCAGTGGGCATCCATCAGTGACTGTGACTTAAGCTTCCACACACAGTATGCTGTAGCTATGTGAGAGACAGCTTTTTTTTTCTACCAAAGGTAAGTGAGCCTGACAAGAGCCCATAGTTTCTGAACCTTCCCTTCATTCAAACTAGCCAATCATGTCAGATTGTGAAGTCAAGCTCACTGAGATGAGTGGTAGTCACCACTTACTTCATCAATAAAAAATGGAGGCCATCTTGGCAGAGTGTGCTACTTGTTAGCCCAGTTTGGGTTGTAATGCACCCTTTTGAAAAAACAAATTGCCTTGTCAAATTATTCTTATTCGTGTGTTCCTTAGTGCAACCCAATGATTATTCTTTTCCAACAAACATCAGATAAACTTAAGGACAAATTTTCACTTCAGAGTTTATTAAATGGATGGCACTGGCTAAATCACTTTAATCTAGGTCAGCCTCAGTTTCTCTGTAAAATGTGGGCAAAAGATTTTTTCTTTTAGAATGTTGGAGGAGAAGTGAGACATATAAGGAAATCTGCATTCTAAGTGCTTGGTATATATAAGCACTCACAATATACAGTTTTTTAAAAGTTCCTGTTCAACTGTACTGGACATTGGGGTAGGGAAGTTCCAGCCATGTACATCCCCCCCTTTTTTTTTCATAAAAACATACCCTTCATTTTGCTTTGTGTGTTGTACTCCATTGTTGTGTTTGGGATCAATGTAAACAAGGCTCTCTTTTCTTCCTTAACCAGTGGATGGACCTACATTAGGGTAATCAGCCTTTCTCTACTGGAACTCTTGACTCTTGAACAGAGTACTGTAACATCACAAGAAGGGTTGATGCATATCTATTTGGGGTTCAGGTCATAGATTCTTGGGGCTGACCTTTCCTTTCTAAAACTGCTTCTGCAGCTATCAGGGAGATTAACTACAATACTGAATATTTCCAGAATATTCTTTCCCTGTTTATATTAACAGAATTAATAATCAAAGAACCCAATAAACTTACCGAAGTGGAAACTTTGAGTTTCCTTGGTAAGATAGTTATGTCAAATGATGTTTTGCTGGGGCACACAAGTGAAAGGATGTCTTGCTAAAGCAAACATATGAAAGACTGTTTTCTTGAAGCAAACACAGGTGAAAGGTTGTTAAGAATTCTTGATTAAGGAGTATAAATATGACCTCATAGACAGTGGGAGAAGAGCACTGAGCCCTAGTTTGATTTGCACTGCCTTACTATTCTTCACTAAAGACATGCAGGTATTGGTTTTCCTTATATAGCATTGTTGGGCTCAACTTGTGGTAACACTGCCATTGAAAGAAACTTGCCCAAGAACTACTGCTCATGAGGCTTGCTGCCTCTGTGACCTTGCCTTAGGCCAGTTGGCTAGTCTGGTGGTTTCTTCAGGATTGAACTACAGCTGCCTGGTGTCTTCTTTCTAAAAGGACTGTACTTTAGCTGCTGGTTTCTTAGTGGTGCATGCCTTTCTAGAGGACTGATCTGCAGTTGAACTGCTAAGTCGAATTTGATGTTTGCTATGGGACTGAACTGCAGAGAAGGAAGATCAAGCTCACCCCCAAAGAACTACTGCAATACAGGGCCACTTCCCCCATAACCTAATAACTTCTCTCTTCCACTTTCTCTGCTGGGTGGTTGGCTAGAGGAGAAAGTGAAGCCTTATTAAAAGTAGGTTTCCTCATGCTGATGATAGAGAACTTTAAGAAGAACATAACTCCCTTAAAGAAATACAGGCGAACATAGATAAACAAGTAGAAGTCCTTAAAGAGAAAACACTAAAATCCTTTAAAGAATTACAGGAAAACACAACCAAACAGGTGAAGGAATTGAAGAAAACCATCCAGAATCTAAAAATGGAGATAGAAACAATAAAGAAAGCACAAAGAGAGACAATCCTGAAGATAAAAAACCTAGGAAAGAGATCAGGAGACAGGGATGTAAGCATCACCAACAGAATACAAGAGATAGAAAAGAGAGAATCTCAGGAGCAGAAGATACCACAGAAAACATTGACACACTAGTCAAAGAAATGCAAAGTGCAAAAAGATCGTAACTCAAAACATCCAGGAAATCCATACCACAATGAGAAGACCAAACCTAAGGATAATAGGTATAAAAGAGAGTAAAGAATTCCACATTAAAGGGCCAGTAAATTTCTTCAACGAAATTATAGAAGAAAACTTCCCTAACCTAAAGAAGGAGATGCCCATGAACATATAAGAAGCCTGCAGAACTCCAAACAGAATGGACTAGAAAAGAAACTCCTCCTGTCACATAATAGTCAAAACACCAAATGCACAAAACAAAGAAAGAATATAAAAGCAGTAAGGGGAAAATGTCAAGTAACATATAAAGGCAAACCTTATCAGAATTACAACAGAATTCTCGCCAGAGAATATGAAAGCCAGAAGATCCTTGCAGATGTCATACAGACCCTAAAAGAACACAAATGCAAGCCCAGGCTACTATACGCAGCAAAAAATCTCAATTAACATAGATGGAGAAACCAAGATATTCTATGACAAAACCAAATTTACACAATATCTTTCTACAAATCCAGCCTTACAAATGATAATAAATGGAAAACTCCAACACAAGAAGGGAAACTACACTCCAGAGAAAGCAAGAAAGTACTCAAATTTCAACTAATGCAAAAAAAAAGATAGCCACACAAACATAATTCCCCCTCTAACAACAAAAACAACAGGAAACAACAAGCATTGGTCCCTAATATCTTCCAACATCAATGGATTCAATTCCCCAATAAAATGACATAGACTAACAGATTAGATATGGAAACAGGACCCAGCAATTTTGCTACATACAGGAAACACACCTCAGTGACAAAGACAGACACTACCCCAGAGTAAAAGGCTGGAAAAAAGTTTCCAATCAAACGGTCCCAAAAAACAAGCTGGAGTAGCCATTCTAATATCAAATAAAAACAACTTTCAACCAAAAGTTATCAAAAAAGATAAGGAAGGATACTTCGTACTCATCAAAGAAAAAAATCTACCAAGATGAACTCTCAATTCTGAACATCTATGCTCCAAATGCAATGGTACCCATATACATAAAAGAAATTTTCCTAAATCTCAAAGCATACATTGCACCACACACAATAATAGTGGAAGACTTCAACACCCTATTCTCATCAATGGATGGGTCATGGAAACAGAAACTAAACAGAGACACAGTGAAACTATCAGAAGTTATGAAACAAATGAATTTAACAGATATCTATAGAACATTTCATCCTAAAACAAAAGAATATACCTTCTTCTCAGTACCTCAAGGTACCTTCTCAAAAACTGACCATATAATTGGTCACAAAACAGGTCTCAACAGATACAAGAAGATTGAAGTAATCCCATGCATCCTATCAGATCACCACGAGCTAAGGCTAGTCTTTAATAACAGCAAAAACAACAGAAGGTCCACATATATATGGAAGCTGAACAATGCTCTACTCAATGATACCTTGGTCAAGGAAGAAATAAAGAAAGAAATTAAAAACTTTTTAGAATTTAATAAAAATGAAGGCACAACATAGCCAAACTTATGAGACACAATAAAAGCAGTGCTAAGAGGGAAACCATAGCTCTGAGTGCCTCCAAAAAGTACCTGGAGAGAGTATACATTAGTAGCTTGACAGCACACCTGAAAGCTCTAGAACAAAAAGAAGGAAATACACCCAAGAGGAGTAGACAGCAGGAAATAATCAAACTCAGAGCTGAATTCAATCAAGTAGAAATGAAAAGAACTATACAAAGAATCAACAAAACCAGGAGCTGGTTCTTTGAGAAAATCAACAGGATAGATAAATCCTTAGCCAGAAAGATGAGAGGGCACAGAGAAAATATTCAAATTAACAAAATCAGAAATGAAAAGGGAGACTTAACAACAGAAACTGAGGAAATTTAAAAAATCGTTGATCCTATTACAAAAGCCTATACTCAACAAAACTAGAAAATCTGGAGGAAATGGACAAATTTCTAGACAGACACTAGGTACCAAAGTTAAATCAGGATCAGATAAACCATCTAAACAGTCCCATAACACCTAAAGAAATGGTAGCAGTCATTAAAAGTCTCCCAATCAAAAAAAGTCCAGGACCAGATGGGCTTAGTGCAGAATTCTATCAGACATTCAAAGAAGACCTAATACCAATACTCTTCAAACTATCTACAAAATAAAAACAGAAGGAACACTACCCATTCATTCTTTTAAGCCACAATTATGCTTATACCTAAACCACACAAAGACCCTACAGAAAAGAGAACTTCAGACCAATTTCCCTTATGAACATCGATGCAAAAAATATCAATAAAAGTCTTGCAAACTGAGTCTAAGAACATGTCAAAATGTTCATTCACCATAATTAAGTAGGCTTCATTCCAGGAATGCAGGGATGGTTCAATATGTGGAAATCCATCAATGTATTCACTATATAAACAAACTCAAAGAAAAAAACAGTATGATCATCTCATTAGATGCTGAGAAACCATTTGACAAAATTCAACACCCTTTCATGGTAAAACTCTTGGAATGATCAGGAATTCAAAGCCCACACCTAAACATAGTAAAAGCAAACCAGTAGCCAACATCTAAATAAATGGAGAGAAACTTGATGCAATCCCACTAAAATCTAGGACTAGACAAGGCTGCCCACTCTCTCCCTACCTATACAATGTAGTACTAGAAGTCTTAGCCGGAGCAATTAGACAACAAAAGGAGGTCAAAGGGATACAAATTGGAAAGGAAGAAGTGAAAATATTACTATTTGCAGATGATATGATAATATTCTTAAGTGACCCCAAAAATTTCACCAGAGAACTCCTAAACATGATAAAAAAAAACTTCAGCAAAGTAGCTGAATATAAAATTAACTCAAATAATAAACAGGCTGAGAAAGAAATTAGGGAAATGACACCCTTCTCGATAGTCGCAAATAATATAACATACCTTGGTATGACTCTATCTAAGCAAGTGAAAGATCTGTATGACAAGAACTTCAAGTTTCTGAAGAAAGAAATCGAAGATCTCAGATGGAACGATCTCCCATGTTTATGGATTGACAGGATTAATTTAGTAAAAGAGGCCACCTTGCCAAAAGTAATCTACAGATTCAATGCCGATTCCATCCTTCATAGAAGACCAATTTGCAAGTTCATTTGGAATAGGAAAAAAAAATTTCTCAATACTAAAAGAATTTTTGGAAGAATCACTATCTCTGACCTCAAGCTGTGTTACAGAGCAATCACGATAAAAAAAAAAAAAAACTGCATGGTACTGTTACAGAGACAGGCAGGTAGATCAATGTAATAGAATTGAAGACCCAGAAATGAACACACACCTATGGTCACTTGATATTTGACAAGGGAGCTAGAATTATCCAGTGGGAAAGAAGATAGCATTTTCAACGAATGGTGCTGGTTCAGCTGGTGGTCAGCATGTAGAAGAATGCAAATAGATCCATTCTTATCTCCTTGTACAAAGCTCAAGTCCAAGTGAATCAAGGTCCTCCACATAAAACCAGATACACTGAAACTAGTAGAAGAGAAATTAGGAAAGAGCCTTGAACACATAGGCACAAGAGAAAATTTCCTGAACAGAGCACCAATGGCTTATGCTCTAAGATCAAGAATCAACAAATGGGACCTCACAAAATTGCAAAGCTTCTGTAAGGCAAAGGACAATGTCAGTAGGACAAAATGGCAACCAACAGATTGGGAAAAAAGATCTTTACCAATCCTACATCTAATATCTAATATCTAATATATTCAAGGAAGTTTAGAAGTTAGACTCCAGAGAACCAATTATCCCTTTTAAAAAATGGAGTACAGAGCTAAGCAAAAAATTCTCATCTGAGGACTATCGAATGGCCAAGAAGCACATAAAGAAATGTTCAACATCCTTAGTCATCAGGGAAATGCAAATCAAAACAGCCCTGAGATTCCACCTCACACCAGTCAGAATGGTTAAGATCAAAAACCCAGGTGACAGCAGATGCTGGCAAAGATGTGAAGAAAGAAGAACACTCCTCCATTGTTGGTGGGATTGCAAACTGTTACAACTACTCTGGAAATCAATCTGGCAGTTCCTCAGAAAACTGGACATAGTACTACCTGAGGACTCAGCTATACCACTCCTGGGCATATACCCAAAATATGCTCCAACATATAACAAGGACACATGCTCCACTATGTTCATAGCAGCCTTATTTATAATAGCCAGAAGCTGGAAACAACCCAGATGCCCTTCAGCAAAGGAATGGATACAGAAAAAGTGGTACATTTACACAATGGAATACTACTCAGCTATTAAAAACAATGACTTCGTGAAATTCTTAGGCAAATGGATGGAACTAAAAAAATATCCTGAGTGAGGTAACCCAGTCACAAAAGAACACACATGGTATGTCCTCACTGATAAGTGGATATTAGCCCAAAAGCTCATAATACCCAAAATACAATTCACAGACTATATGAAACTCAAGAAGAAGGAGGACCAAAATGTAGATGCTTCAGTCCTTCTAGAAGCAGGAACAAAATACTCACAGGAGGAAATACAGGGACAAAGAGTGGACCAGAGACTAAAGAAAAGGCAGTCCAGAAACTGCCCCACCTGTGGATCTGTCCCATATGCAGCCACCAAAACCAGTCACTACTACTGATGCCAAGAACTGCTTGCTTACAGGAGCCTGATATGGGTGTCTCCTGAGAGGCTCTGCCAGAGCCCTACTGATACAGATAAGGATGCTTGCAACTAACCATTGGACTGAACACGGGGATCCCAACGGAGGAGTCAGAGAAAGGACTGAAGGAGCTGAAGGGGTTTGCAACCCCATAGGAAGAACAACAATATCAACCAACTAGACTCCCCAGAGCTCCCAGGGACTAAACCACCAAACAAAGAGTACACATGGGGGGACCCATGGCTCCAGCTGCATAGTAGCAAAGGATGGCCTTGTGGGGCATCAATATGAGGAGAAGCCCTTGATCCTGTGAAGGCTTGTTTCCCCAGTGCAGAGGTATGCCAGTGTGGCGAGGGGGGGGAGTGGGTTGGTTGGAGGGGGAGAACCCTCATAGAAGCAGGGGGAGGGGGAGGGGAGAGGGAAGAACTGGGAACAGGGATTACATTTGAAATTTAAACACATAAAATATCCAATAAAAGTGCAAAAACGGTAGGTTGCAAAAACTTTATGCATACTCATAACATATGGTGACCAATTTCTTAACATTCTTGACAACATTGTCAGAAGGCACTGATTACAAAAGCTTGACTAAGATACTCAGCTATAGTTTCTTTATTCTTTTCTCATACAATAGCTATAATTTTACTAATATAATAGATATATTTTGGAGGTTGTGCAGTTGGTATAACTGAACTGTTTTTTTAAGCCACAATCTTACAGAAAATATATGGATCTTTGATGGTCATTCATTGGTATTTACCCACTTGTAACTTCCTAGGGCTTGTGCTTATTGATCAGTGAGTGCAAAGAAACTTAGACATTGTCCTTGACCTTACCAAATTTTTAACCAAAATGGCCCAGAAGGAGCAACTAATTAGGAACAATCACATTTCTAGGACCTGAATTTGTGAGTACTGGACTCACAGGTAACTTCAGTATTTTCAGATTAGTGTCCTGCTGATCTTGGGCAGCCATTTGAGAGACAGTGAGTGCTTTTGC
The DNA here is from genome assembly GCF_021556685.1 of Rattus norvegicus. Lineage (NCBI taxonomy): Eukaryota > Metazoa > Chordata > Mammalia > Rodentia > Muridae > Rattus > Rattus norvegicus. The sequence continues at coordinate 119,978,198 of NC_141538.1, read as the reverse complement.
TCAAGGCTGAGAACCACCTGACAGTTCTCCTAGTACTCTAGCTTGTTTGGGAGGCCCAGCTGTTGGTAGGGGACCCAGGAAGAGACTTTATAGTTAAACTCCCTTGAGTGACACAAACAAATATGCAAACCCCAAGGTACTGATGAACCTAGCAGACCCTATAAGGCAGAAGGCAGTTGGTGAAGGAGGATGACTTGCCTCCCATGGGGTGAGTGTGTAATTGCCTCTTGGAGCCCGCAGGGAGGAACGGGATCCAGAGGGAGGGCTGTGCTGAGAGCGGGGGTGGGGGGGGTGGGGGGGGCGGGGGGAGCAGATGCAGATGTGTACCAAGGGCCACCTGTTCACCTCTGAGGGTTAGGGAGGCAGAGGGAGAAAGGAGAAGGAGAAGGGGCCATGGTCCCAATTAGCCCCTCAATGACCTAACTTCCTTCCATGAAGATTCATCCCTGAAAAGTTCCTCTATTCCCAAGAATGAAGAGAAAGCCTTCAATGTAAAGGCCACAGAGGAGATTCCATAGCCAGGAGTCCACGGGGACAGCTGATTGCTAACTTCATGTGTATTTGCTGATACACACGTGACTTAAGTCACAAGTTGACAGTGCACTAATGGCTTCAAGCAAAGCTTTACCTCTGTTTTACTCAAAAGATTAGTGTTTTCTTTTTCCTACAGTTAACCTTTTCAAAATTCAAAATGGCGGAAGGGTAGCTGCTGTGGTTCTTCTACGTTGTTCCCAAAGATTCCCCTGTTACTTAGGGCTGACTGGGCTTTGCTTCAGATTATTCTGAACCAGGAGAAGCTGCTCTCTTAAAATAGACATAAAGGGCTTCCAGACCTTTACACAGGCTTTGGAAAAATCTGGTGATAAACTTTACCACATCCTCACTTTAGAAGGAGGAGGGAAAAAAATCCAAAATGTAATTTTCAGGCTTTTATGTTCCCTCCCTTCCCTGGAAACATTGCACTGGCATTCAGCTTAAAAATGCATTTCTATCTTAATAATATATTAGCGGTACTGTAGATCACCCCCCACCCACTTCAGATATATGGAATATCCGTTATCTCAGAAAGTGTTTTGTTCTGTTGCCTTATTAGCCTATTATAAGTTCTGGCTCTCTCTCTCTCTCTCTCTCTCTCTCTCTGAATGTGTGTGTGTGTGTGTGTGTGTGTGTGTGTGTGTGTGTGTGTGCAGAGTATGTTTCATGTGGAAATTGGGAGAAATCTGTTCTTCCTCTCCAGAGCGCAGATAGTCTGGTCCTTCAGTCTGACTGGAGAAGCATAAATGTTGCAGGAACATCTTCAGGGTGGTTGATGCCCTTGACAGGTCAATCAGAGGGTAGCTGAAACCGAAGAAGTCATATGCCACAGTGCCAGCGGAAATGAAAATTATACCACTCACACTAACGAGTGCATCTCCAAAGGGACTATTTAGCGGCATTAGAAGTCTCTAAGCAGATGCCTCTGAACTTAAAACACACTTAATTCCCGAGGATTGCCTTGTAATTAATTTACCCAGATAGACTCAGAGAGGAGAGCGCAGACCGAAGCATCATGTTGCTCAGTGGTTTGGAAACTTGAGGGAGCACTAAGATAAATAATTTGATTAAAAAAAATCTAAATACATTTCTTCTATAGCAGAAAACCAGTACACAAAAGGAAAATTACTTTCTAATTTTATAGTCTCACTTCCTTTGGGGGGGAAATCTAGCTAGGATGACAGAAAGCATTGCGTGGAGCTGACATCAAAAGAATATCAGTCGTGTTTGGACGCCGCTCTGTCCCTTCTAACTTGCTGGTCTGTAAACCTCACTCTGAACGTGGGAAGCTCTCCTCGCTGTGCCGGGCCCACACCTGTGGTATACAGCAACAAACAGCCACACATTCCTCTGTTAGCACAGCTTGAGTTTCATGAGGCACAGCCAAGTCTCATGTGACTACCGACAGCTGTATTTTTCTAGTATTCAGGAATGCAATTTCAAAAGGGCTCAGTTTTTTAAAGGGTTTTGTTTAACTCTGAGGTTACAAATATTGTTGTCACAGTAGAATGGGCTGCTGCTCTGATAGGGTATGAAATATGAAATACTATAGGCTCTGGTGGTGGTGGTGGTGGTGGTGGTGGTGGTGGTGGTGGTGGTGGTGGTGGTGGTGGTGGTAGTGGTGGTGATTTTTCCAGAAATGTGTGTTTTTGGTTCACTTGGACCATAGTTTTAAGCTCTGTTTCTCTTGAACTTAGCTGAAGGTCTTAACTTTTATAGGCCTTAATAAATAATTAAGCTTAATTACTTATCAAAAAAGCAATCTCGTGTCTTTTATTCAATAAATCTACACTCCAAGTTTACAACCAAGCTCAGCGCTGGGAGAGCTTAGAGCTGGGAGAGAAGATTAAGGAGTTAGCTCCACCCCCATCTGCTAAAACCCCACTTCCTGTTGTGGGTGAGGAGAGAAATGGGCAGCAAGTGAGCCATCGCATGGCAGATTCCATAACAGAGAAGGGACATGAGGGACATACTGGAAAGTGCAGTGGATTGTGGGGTAGCTTGGGGAGGAAGTCAGATCAGAAGGGGCTTCTGAGGTGAATGAGATCCCGAAACAGAAATCGAAGTGTTCCGAGTAGAGGGAATCCCCTGCACAAAGGTAGGGGCCTCCGCACATACTTGAAGGATGCTGAAGAAGCCAAGGCTCAGTTCCCCGCTGCAACGCTTACTGCCTGTGTGGTGTGGGCCTCTTTCCTGCATTTATCACGATAAGCACAGGACAGCTGCTGAAATGAAGAGAGCTGCGCTCGTGTTTAGCATACCAGCATCACGGTACACAAGAGCAGAGTCAACAGTTGTCCATTGGCAGATGAGTGGATAAAGAAAATATCTATCTGATCTCTATCTATCTATCTATCTATCTATCTATCTATCTATCTATCTATCTATCTATCTATCGTGTCTAAAGGAATATTTCTCCAGCCAAAACATTTATGGTACCAGGAGTATGTTATATTAAATGAAATAAGTCAGGCATTAAAAAAAAAAAATCCAGAACTGAGTCAGTAAAGTGATTTCCACATAAGCATGAAGACCTGAGGTCCAGCACCTCTCTTCAAGTGAGAAGACAGGCCCAAGGGAACATGCTTGTAGCTCCAGTGCTAGGGAGGCGAAGACAGACAGAATTATTGGGACTTACTAGCCAGCTAGCCTAGCCTAATTGGTGAGCTCCAGGCCAGTGAGAGACCCCAAGGTGAATGGCTCCTGAAAACAACACCTGTTCTTGTCTTCTGGTTGTTATAATAAACACAACATGCACAAACACGTGTCCTTGCATACACACAAACCTTTGTACACACATGTGACCTGCACACACGTGTACTTGCATAATGAATATTGGGGTACAGTTTGATAGACAGATGAGTTCTAGAATTTTGCTGGACAGTAGTTACTATACTCACAATATATGTGTGTATATATGTATGTTTTATAAAGAAGTAGGACAGAGGCACTGGTAGGCTGCAAACACAAAGAAGTGGTTTTTTTTTTCAAGGCATTTAAGAAGGTAGAAATGATTGTCTGGTGTGACCATGACATAGTCTGTACTTGTATGGAAGTGCCACATTGACCAAGAGACTGAGGCAGGGGCATTCTAAGTTCTAGGCCAGTCTTAGCAATTTAGTGAGACTCTGTCACAAAACAAGTGAAAAATAGGACAGCGCATGTAGTGCAGAAGTAGAGCACTTGCCTGTCATCTGCATCGGAGTCTCCACACTGTCAGACCAATAAAACAACAGGGACTTCAGAGCAATCAATGGCATTCAGTGATATAATTATAAAATATGCTCCTAGGGATGGCCAGATGGCTCAGTGGTTAATCCAGAGGACTGGGTTTAATTCCCGTCTCCCACATGGTGGCTCACAACCATCTATAACTCCTGTTCCAGAGGATCTGAAACCTTCTTCTGACCTCTGTGGACACTCCATGCATGTGATGCACAGACTTACATGTATACAAAAATACTCTTACATGTAAAATAATAAAAATATCACAAATAAACAAATAATCTTTTGCTGTTTATACATGTCAATCTCAGAATTTTCATTCAGAATCTATAGCATGTTTTCTGTACCTTCCATTACGATTGCAGAATAAGTCCCTTGAGATTTAAGAAATGGACACGCAGCACATCATGCAACACCTGATCAGTAGATGTTATGTAGATGGTGCTGTCTGTGACTATGCCGTTCCTTCAGAGGGTCATGGTACATCACTCCTTCCTGCACCTTGCCTCAGCCAACTTTGTACCCACTGTCTTTTCTCACGCACCCCAGCAGAGGCTTCGAATCTGCTGGGACAGAGCTTCTCACTTCCGTATCTCTCTCACCTGGGTACCAGGTTGAGATGCAGAGTTTTCAGTAGGTCCAGGTGGGTGTATTTCTAAGGAGCCTCCGGGCGCTGCTGCTGGTATCAAAATGGTAAGGCAGAGTTTCCCAGCATGCTCTGTGCATTTCTAGCAATCTTTCATAAAAGCCATGTCTACTGGTCCACGGACCACGCTTTGAGTAGTGAGGGTCTCAAGCGACACAGAGAGGACCATTTTTAAAAGGCCTTCAATGTTGGTATCAGGAACCACTTTCCCCTCCAGCAGTGATGTCACCTGGTCACCCGCAGCTGACAGGGACCAGTGCATCTGTTGCCATGGCAACGGCCATACATTCCCAGCATACATTTGGTTAGCTCCCACCTTCACCTGGAAGTAGTTACGTCACAGTTTAAATAAAAGGCAGACCCTTTCTGCCCCCTTCCTCTTTTTCTCTCTTCTCTCTCTCTCCCCCCCCTCTTGTCTCCATCGTCCTCAATAAACCTCTTCCACACGGGACTGTATTGGCCTGGTGTGGCCTCTTCAGATGGGAGCGGTGATTCTATCACGGCATTCAACAAGAAGAGCTTGGCTTCTTCCCACTCTTTTCTTTATGTAATAATTGGTCCCAGCCACACTCTACTCATTTGTCTTTTTCTGAAGATGTCTATTGCCACTGTGGGATGCTCCACCCAAGTCCCCACCTTCCTTGAGATCCACGTCTCCCTAGATCCACATTCTCACCTAGATCGAGGTATGTGTTCCTTCGTCTCTGCTTCTAACCCGCTAGCTGTAACTACACTACACTGTTATTTGCACACGTGGTTGCTAGCAGTATCAGAAGGAAAGCAGGCTGTTGGCAATAGCTGTTGCATCCATTTCCTATGTTGTCATAACCAAGTGCAACAGACCCAAATGGCTTAAGACAAGGCAAGTTCACGCCTCCTGAAATGCCCACTGAGACCGTTCCAAGCCTGGCTCCAAGTTCCTGGAAGTTGCTGGGAATCTTGGACACTCCTTGGTTATGGATCTATCATTCCAGTCGCTGCCTCTGTCATCAGATGCCATTCTCACCTCATCTCTTTCCCTTTTGGAGAAACCAGATACCATTGAGAAGATAAGGACATCAGTTATTGATGTAGAAGTCCTCTCTGTTCTGCCGTGACCCCATCTTAACTGTGTCTGCCATGACCCTATTGACAAAAGGCATCACATTTGGGAGTTTGGGGAAGGGCATTTGAGGGGAATACTGTTGAAATTACTATAACCGCCATCAAATTCCTGGTACATTGGCCTTGGTAAGAACTAGACCAGTGTGTGGTCATGCATTTGAATGCCATGTAGATGACACTAATACCTGGGATGAATCTAAGAACTAAGAACTCAAGGTCTCTGTGTCCTGTGCCCCACAGAGAACTGTGTGGATGAGGTCAGCAGAATGAAACAGGCAGATTTCCCCAGCCCTACTCAGTCTTGTAGCAGATATGATGGTTGGCCTTTGTATAGATACGAGTATTGGCATTGCCTGGTATTTAATTTTTTTGGAGACAGGATCTTGCTGTTTAGTCAGGATTGGCATTGAATTTGTGATCCTCCTGCCTCAGCCTCCTGAGTCTTCATTACGGTGTGTACCACCACATTTCTAACTGTCCTAGGTATTGGGACACGTTTACAGAGACTTCATATATAATTGTGTCCCTACAAAGTCTCCGGGTACCAGGTCATCTCAGCTTCTTGATCTGAGGAAGAAGGTTTAAAATTCTTCGATGCAAACTTAGTTGTCAGATATGAGTTTGTCTTTCAAGCACCTGTATTTAAATCAGTCTATAGTTGTGACTAGGGCTGCACAGTTTCTAAAGTTTATTTTTATTCTCTGTGCATGTATTTTGCCTACATGTATTGTTCGTACATCACATTCAGGCCTATCACCCATAGGGGCCAGAAGACATTAGATCCCCTAGAACTAGAGTTATGGGTGGCTGTGAGCCACCATGCAAGTGCTGGGAACCACTGAGCTATCTCTCCAGTCCCTGTGAGTACACATCTTGAAGTTAAGGAGGCCTGGGTTCACATCCCAACTCTAACATTTATTAAAAGCAAGTTGTCATCAGTGCATGGCAATGCAGCTCTAATTCCCAGAGAGGGGAGGCTGAGGCAGAAGGATTAGAAGTTCAAGGCCAGCTACAGATTGAAACCATGTCCGAAAAGTTGTCATTCTTCTGCCAGACTCACTTTTCTCATCTGTACATTGGGATGGTTATGATGGATCACTTCTCCTGGGGGTGGTACGGTGGTAAAATAAGATGGTGGTGTGAGGGCAGTACCTGGCACAGGTACCAGAGAGGACACTCCGTGGGAAGAAATGTACCATCTACCTCACTTATTTCAAACCCAAGCTTGATACACGTACCACATTGTACTTCCCACGGACTGGAGCTCTCTCATCTGGGAAGGAAGATGTCGGTGGAGAGGAAAGTGATGGCAGTGTTCAGTACTGCATAGCATGGGCTTTCATAAATCATCCTGCTTGTGGCAGTCTTCAAACTAGCAGATGAAATGGCATCTTTTGGCAACTGAACATTTATAAATTAAATTTATCGATACACATGGTCCTGGTTATTATTTTAATCTTCCTCTCTCGGTGTTCGAAAAGAAAATATAAGTCTTGTGTTTACTTCTGTTTGTTAATGCTTTGATAAATCGTACATTTTTAGTATTCTATCAGTGGCAAAAGTCTAATTGCCGTATTGTATTCTGATTTATTTCTTCCTTTACTTTCTTTGCATCTGCAGCTCAACAAATGAGTCTCTGAAGAGGGATATGTTATGATACAGTGTCAGTGAAATTAATCCTGATCAATTTTAAAGTTCACGTTTTTATTTGATGACTTTCAGGGGAATCACTAAACTGGGGTTGACTTGGTCTCTTCTTTTGTTGTTAAACATTGTTGTTTGAAAGCAGAAGAGCAGAGTAAAAAACAAGCAGGATCCTCCTGCCTTTCCTAGCACTGCTCCATTCTGAAGAAAGGCCACAGCACTCCCTTGCTTGTGGAGAACAGGTTCATTGGCCAAAAAGACCCCAGGTGGCTGGCTCTGCCTGGCTGGTACCTGACCTCTTATGAGACAGGGTGTTCGATCCTATCAAAACCAGCAGAACCAGGAGCTCTTGAGACCTGCCCCCTATATCTTTCCAGTGCCTTGCTATATTTCCAGGTCTTTTTTTCCTTCTCAAAACAACTGTTGCCTCCTGTCTGCGTGGTATTTCATACATGTGAGCCCTGGGACCTCGAAGGTGTGCAGAGAGGAGAGCCATTTTGCTCAGGTCACAGAGTGGACAAGGATTGGGTACTAATTACGAATAGGTAGTTACCTGTTCCTCATCAGAAAAACGAAGGACAGGCTTGCACCCAGATAAATCTGTGTTGGAACTGCATATTGCTCAATAGGGATCATAATTAAAAATGAAATCTGGGTAATATGCTGCACTTACATTTTAATGTGGACATTTAAGGTCTTTTATATAATTTCTCATATAAATTTTCATGTTCTAGCACAAAATGGCATGGCGTACAGTTAACTGCAAAAGATAAGCAGTCTAAGAAACATCTGTGCTCTCCCACCATTGAATGCAGCTTTTCACATAAAAAAAATTTTTGCATGTAATTTTGATAGCATTTATAATGATTTTAATTCTTACAGGCCTTATTCATATATTTCTGACTTTTGCTCTAGCATCTACTTTGTTCTCCAGTTATTCATGTAAAATAATTCTGAGAAAAAAACACAAAGAAATAATGTGATTTCTAGAAAAATCTTAATACACACGGTGTAGGTAGCTACAGCATTCAAATACGTGTGGTCATTTTGGTGTTTCGAAAGTACCCTGAGACATTCCTGTTTTGATAAACTGTATCTCATGGTAACCCAACGTTAATACTGAAGGAAAATGTCAGGTAGTTTAATTGGAATTTGGAGAGGATGGTTTCTGCTGTGACCAGTATTTGATGACTGTGAAATAAATTCCACTTATCTACGTTCAGATCCATCCGTGTACAGACAAGTTTGAATGCTCGCCACGAGAGTGCCCTAATTGTTTAGACTGCCCTTCCCTGTGTATCTCCCTTCCGGCATGACTATCCAAATCAGATCTCCAGGGCCTGGGCTCACTTTAAAATCCCAGGATTCCTTGGTTGCTTCATTGTTCTCGAAACAAACCGATTTTATTTTTTCCCTCTTTTTTTTTTTTTTTTTTTTTTTTATCGTTAATGTCAAGCAAACATTTATTTCAGGTGCAAAGCCTCGGGATATGTTAGTGAAAACAGTGGCCAGGCTGTTGTACCGCTTTCTGCCCACTAAGTGGGTGGGAAAAGGGTGCTCTGACCCTCTTACCCTTCCCACCAGTCTCCCTAACAGCTTTGGCCTTCGGGTCAGCTCAATTTCCCCTCCACTGAGTGGCCATTACTGTGCCTGCCTGGTGATAAATGCTTTTTGTGAGAGACTGCATTGCCGCCAGCTAGCACTAGGGAAGTCTGCCACCCGGGCCAGCCAGCCAGACTAACGTGCTGGCCCGCCATGGGCCCGTTACCTAGCAACGTGCCTGGTCTCACCAAAATGAATAGACCGACAAACAAAAATGAAAAGCAGCGAAAACGAGTCAAAGTACAAGGGGCGAGGAGGTTAATATTCTTCTATCAAATAACTTCGTTTTAGAGAATTGCGTTTTAACCTTTTTCCCTCCCAAAGCCAGTGGAGACATGTATGGAAAATTAAATTAGGTCACATTTGTATTTTTGAAAAATGTTTTCTTTTATTAAAATATTCTTTCTCGTCCTAACTTTCCTAACTTTCTCCAATGGTATAAGAAGTTACTTCAGATTGAATCATAACATGCTGTCCAAGTATCTTACTTATTTTTCTGTCACCCGCTGTGTGGCTTTGGTCAGGTAGCACATGCTTACTGTTATTCGATAACCGTAGCAGAGGTGACTTAGGGACGGCCAGAGGTTGAGGCATACGGTTGAATGCTAAGGAAAGACTAACACTCGGTTTCCTCAAACCCGAACATGATCTGCTCTTAGTCTACAACCTAGAATAAGAAGGTTCCTTACAGATTAGAAAAACAAACAAACAAACAACAAAACCTGTGCTCAGTTAAATACTCAGCTTTAAGGTTAGAGTCCTTCCCAATATCAGCTGCTGGCGTGCGTGCGTGCGTGCGTGCGCATGCACGCGTGTGTAAATTTTGGGGGGGGGGTTCTTATATACATAATGCCCTTTATAACTATAATACCACCTCTTTTTTTTAGATAAAAAAATGAATATGTGAGTAATCCCAGACCTCCAGAGACAGAGGTAGGAGGATTTCTGGGAGTTCAAGGCCAGCCTGGTCTAAATAGCTAGTTTCAGACCAGGCAGGGCTACATAGAGAGACCCTTTCTCAAAATCAGCCCAACAGTTAAATAAAATAGATGATTTACTCAACAAAATCATTTGGTGGTTGCCTCTCTTCTTGTCTACCAATCTTAATCACCCCCACCTCCTATTTACAGAAAGATGACTACACATACACAGACACACTGCTCATAACCTCTTCAGGGTCCCACCTCCTGCCCTCACAGTCCACCAGCCTGGCTCAAACCATCACTTGCGTTGCATCATAGCCAGTCTCCCCTCTGGGTCTTCCTGACTCTAGTCACTGCCAGTTGACTCAACGGTCCCAAGCCCTTTGTAATCCTCATTTGACTCCTACTGGGACTCAGAGTCTCCCTCCAAGCCTGTCACATCTCTCACCTGCAACCCCCTTGCTCCTCTGAAACGCCATGCTTCTGAACGAGCACCTGGGTGTAGAATGTACTTGCTGGGTCCACTTTGCTTCAGGAAATTCCTCATCCCTTTTTACATTCATGTTTTCTAACCCCAGGCAGAGAGCAAGCTATTTCAATTGGCGCTCCCCGCCCCTTCTCTGCAGGGCACTGTCTCACCTTGAGCAAGTCCTGCGCCGCCGTGCCTCCTCTAACCTGAAAAATGAGGTTAACAGCACCTACCTCACAGAGCTGCTGGGGAGGGTAATGAGTGCTTGACACCTAGCCCAGCATTGCTACCAGCTCTCAACAAACATTGTAACATCTCCAGGACAGCATCTGGGAGACCGTCACTGCTCACCTGCCTGTCTCACCCCTGGGATGATAAGATTCAAGGAGTCTGCTTTCTTTAGTTTCACCCCTGTTAGAGGAACTCAGGAAGTCTTCCCTATAGAAAGGAGGGAGGGAGGGAGGAAAGAAAGAAGGGAAAGTGGAGGGAGGGAAGGAAGGAGGGAGGAAAGGAAGGAGGGAAGGATAAGAAAGGAAACAAAGTTTCTAAGGCTTCATTGCTTAACCAGGGATCTGGCTACTTTAACTTGCTTTCTCCTCAGCAAACCTTTGCCCACCCCTTCCACTCACCTAGTAGGCTTTGCTTTTAGGATGCTCGCCAACAGAAGTGTTCTTTTCTCCCTCTCTACGCCTATTGGAAAACCATCATAAACTCCATTTTATTGCACGGGCTGAACTTGAACACTTAAATTCCAGAGTCTCCTGGAAAACGGTGCTATTTTTTTTTTTTTTTTTTTAGTTTCACGGCTGTTGGATTTAGCCTCACTGTAGATTGCCTGTAAACTTTACAGGGTTCAATTTTTAAGCCAGCTCGCCCTCCGACTACTCACTCTTCCCACCCCGAGTGGAGTCAAGTTTTTACTTGAAAGTGGAAAGAATATGCTTATTTATCTGTCACCTACAAAAACTCAAGGCAAGCACAAATCAATATTTTTTAAAGGAGTCACAAGCGTGCAGCCCGACTGTGGAATAAAATCCCAGGGACCAGGCGCCACATCACAATGATGATTCTCATAACACGAAGAAGAGGCAGGATAGAGGAAGCAGACTAGGGGTGTGGCTATTGCTTCCACACAGAGAAATCACTTCCAGGAAGATACTCAGTAGAAGATAGAACTTTTTGGTGAATTTAAAAGCCTGAGAAACCTGATTTTATTTTATTTTATTTTATTTTATTTTTTCTTTAAAGAAAGATAACAGTCCTTATTTAAAGAAAATCAGGCTTCTGGCTTTGGAGCCAAAACCACCAGGAGAAGAGTCGCTTTATTAAGACAGTTGTCCTAGTTGGAGTATTTAACTTTTCTGACCCTCACTTTTCTTATCTATAAAAGGGGGGTGTCCTTGGGGATTGAATGGGGCAGCACGTGCCATCTCAGCAAACACTACCTCCCTGTCCAGGTTTCGGGTTTTTTATTCTCCCTCCCCCTCCCCCTCCCCCTCCCCCTCCCCCTCCCCCTCCTCCTCCCCCTCCCCCTCCCCCTCCCCCTCCCCCTCTCCCTCTCCCTCTCCCTCTCCCTCTCCCTCTCCCTCTCCCTCTCCATGACATAAACTGTAGACACACTATCCCAGGCCCCAGTGCTGAGATATACCAAGTTCCCAGAGTCAAACTCCTCCCTAAAGCTCTGATTCCCGGGTGGCTGTTCTCCTCAGTTCCCTCTTGATTGTTGGCATTTTAGAAGGTTGAGGACTATACTGGGAGCATGCAGGGTACCGGAAATATCAAATGTGGTCATGAGCCAAATAACTTCAGTTGATGGACTGAGCATATGGTATCCGTAACACAGAGTGTAATGGAGAGGCTAGAGAGAAGGCCCATGGTTAAGAACACTTGCTGACTAGCAGAGGACCCAGGATCAATTCCTAGCATGGACACGGTGGCTCACAGCTACCTGGAATGCCCTCCCCTGTACAATTGCCTGTCGTCTAACCAGAGATCTGATGTCCTCTTCTGTCCTTTTGGGCACCAGGCATGCATGTTGTGCACAGGCTTGCATGCAGGCAAACATTCATACACATAAAATAAAAATTAAATCCTTTTAAAAAGGTTTATAAGGCAACTGAAAAGTTCCTACGACCTGGGGCTGCCATGCATATTTCTCGGCTCACGTACCTGTGAGATGAGATGAATGCCCAGGCACACACAGTAACACGCTGCACATAGATCCATAGTAAATGACTGCTGCTGGCTTATGTGCTTACTACGCCAATGTTCATCAGTGCAGTCTTCCTATCTACTTTTGAGGAGCTTTCTAGAAAGCAAAATCCCACATGCGGGGCAGCCTTACACATCTTGAACTCGCTCCATGTCCTGATAGCACCAGGAACGGTGAAACGCCCCCATACCCACATGTGTGAGAGCATCCTCTGATGTGCATGCAATGAAACCGTCTAATGATGTGGCTCCCACAGTATGTCCCCATAATTAACGGCACATGTCTGTGGTTGGCTCATATGTAACTTGAGACTCGAACCCTTGCTTCTCAGCCTTCTACCTTGTATCATTAACAACTATTCTATATACACCCATGGGACAGACAGTTATTTGGGGACTAGGATGGCATTAGGAAAAAACGGTCAGTCTTAGAGTCACACAGAAGCTGACAGTCCACTCAATGCTCTCAACCACCAGTGTCCTCGTCCACCAAGCAGATGGAACAAACTGAACTATTGAGCCCTGTCGTCACCTATTAAGGCCTTCACATCCACTATCTTACCTCCTGCCTCCAGTCACTATGTCATTGCTTTACCTATAGACAGAAGCTGTGATTTGGATCAATGCTCTGCTTCCTGAAGGTCCATGTATTAAAGGCTTAGTCCCAAGGGTAGTGCTATTTGGACGTGATGGGGCCCAGTGGGGACTCTTTGAAGAGAGTTGTGGGACCCAAGCCTGCTACCGTCCCTTTCTCTCTTTGGTTCCCTGGCCTCTAGGTGAGTACATTTGCTCTCCATTGACATCCCCAAGATAGGCTACCTCCCCACAATGGACCAGTTGATCATGAACTGGATCGTGAACTCCAAAGATGTAGGCCAATAAGCCTCTTCTTTTTTAAAGTCGATCATCTCAGGTATGTGTTACAGTCACAGAAAGGTGACTACTACAGTCACCGAGGCCACTGTTTTGCTGTTAGTCCAGAGTCCAGGCAAGATGTTTCCATGTTCTTGGCCTATTTATGGTTCAAGAAGTTGAAATGAAGGTTTATACATTTGCAAAGTAGCAGGAGAGCTGTACTCGAAGCAAAAAGGAAGTAAAATTAGAAAGGAATATTCGGTCAAGACTGGCAGAAGGGCCACATGAGTGAGCATCCTCAGGGCCCCCAGGTTATGTCCGGTGATCCTTCTGTGCAGGGTCTGAAGAAAGGACAGACTAGATGCTAAGGGATGTGGCCTGGGTGGTGGTCTATTTTGACTGATAGATGAGGTCATATTATTTTTTCTGCTGCACATTCCCCTTTACTTAGGGAACTAAGGAATGTATTTTTAGCCATATGTTCACCTATTTACGGGTAGGTATCAGATGGAAAATGGGAGGTTTTTCTCTAAAAGTTCACTTGAGGACACAGTTTTGCCTTATTGTGCATACATCCAAAACTAGTTCAGACTGGATCAGTCTCCTATCTTCCATATCATGTTGTAAAAGTGGAGGAAGAGTGAATAGAATCTAAGTCTGATGGTCTTAGAGTTTCTGTTCGGGATGACCAAAAGCAACTTGGAGAGGAAAGGGTTTATTTCAGTTTACACTTCTCAGATTATACTCCATCATGGGGGGAAGTGAGGACAGGAACCCGGAGGTGGGCGATGGAAACCATGGAGGAACTGCTTACTGGCTTGTTCTCCACGGCTTGCTCAGTCTGCTTTCTTTTAGCACCCAGGACCACCAACCCAGGGGTGACATTGCCCACAGTGAGCAGGGCCCTCCCAAATTACTCAACAGTTAGGAAAGTGTCCTACAGGCTTGCCCACTAGGCACTCTGAAGAGGGCATTTTCTCAATTGAGAACCCATCTTTTTCAAATGACTCTAGCTGAGTCAATAGCTACCATGGAAGGACATAAGGACTTCACAGAGCACTGTCTTCATTGGGTGTTGGGAATTCTGCCAGCCACAACTGCTTCTCATCCATTAGCAGGGGACATCAAACCTGGTTTAGAGTCAGCCTCTGGGTGACAGGCCAGTTGAGGTAAGCAAGCATAGGGAATGCTTTATCAACCTTGAGCCTCAGTTGGCTTGGGCTATATACATATCATTTTTCCAAAGGTAAGGCACTTACCAGAGGGCACTATCTACATATTCACCGTGGTGGTTACTGTATGTCACCTTGATGACAGCTAGAGTCATCTGGAAAGAGTGGTCCTTAATTAAGAAAGCACAACCATCAGATTGGTCTGCAAGCAAGTTTGTAGGGCATTTTGTTGACCCTTGATTGACATTGGAGGGCTGCTCACAGTGGGCAGTGCAACCCCTGGATTGGTGGTTTCTATAAGGAAGCAGACTGGGCAAGCCATGGAGAACAAGCCAATAAGCAGCACCCCTCCATGGTTTCTGCTCCAGTTCCTACTTCTAGATTTCTGCACTGAGCTCTTGCCCTGAATTCCCTCAGTGATGGAGCATGGCCCAAGAAGCAAAAACTGAAACAAACTCTTTCCTCTTCAAGGTTTTATCACAGCAATAGAAACTCTAACTAAGACACTCTTTCTTCCCTCCCTTCCTTCCTTCTTGTCCTCAGTCTTAGGTGTCTAGATAGTGAGAGCATGAAAACAAAGAGATAATTAGAAAGGGACAGAAGACAGTCAATGTGTATCACAGCTCTTCCTGAGGTGGCCCTGCATTATGTCTCTGAAATCAATTTGGGTGTCCAACACTCTGCTGTGTGGTTAAGAAGGTCCTGTAATTAACTTGAATTTTAAGTGGTTTTCATCTCTCTTCCTTTGTATTGACACTTTTTAATTTGTTTCCTTGTCCCTCACTCTTTTTCTCTCCTATGCACATACCCAGCCCTTAATAATGAGCAGACTCATGTAATTATAATGTCTCAGTTCCATCAAGGGCTGTGAGCTCCACCGGTGACTCAAACAATGCTCCAGCTTTTTACCAGTGTCTTGATGGAAACTTGGCTTCAACAGACTCTAGATGTGTTATACTTTTGCTCCAAAAAAAGGGGAGCTTTTCATAGTTTATTCTCCATTATAATCACTGCTGATATTTCTCCATGATCTGGGAGTGCTATCCACAGGATGTCTGGAGAAATATTATAGCAGCTTAGAATGGGAGTAACTTACATGTGTGATGAGTCTTGAAAAGGGAACTCTTGGTACCAAGGAATTACTTTCCATTGACCCTAATGAATTATTTCACAAACTTTCTGGGAATTGAAACAGTTATCACCAAAAGAAAATGTGACCATGGAGAGCATAGGACTTTGGATACTGTACACATTGTGTCTGTTGTCAACAATGCTAACATGTAACCTTAGTTTGGTCCTCAAAACCATCCAAAGGAAGTAGAATTGGTTCCATTCTTTAGATGAGAGAAATGGAGATATTTTGTGACTTCACAGTTATTAGGTGGGATTCAGGCTCACATTGGAATGGCTCCAGCAACATTCCACATTCTACTGTATTACAGAATAAAATCCTCCAGCCATTGGTCCAGACAGAGTAATTGGTTTGGGAGAGAGTGCAGGGGTTGGGTGGGTAGAAACGATGTGCTGTAGGGAATGAGAATGAGGACTTGAAGCAACTGTCCCCAGCAAAGAGTTCTGGGAAGTTCTGCTCACAATCTTAGGGTCAGAGGTGTAGAATAGGTCCTTGGTGGTTGGAATGCTGGATGAGAGCAAGGCAGGGTCCTGGGGTACCCAGCTGGTAATGGGAAATACCATTGAGATTCAGAGTAGGCAATGGATGCTGAGACTTGACTCATTTGGACCCAATCACATACCAACAAGGCTGCCATGACTAGGGAAGACTCAGAGAAATTCCACCCAGGCTTTCTACCACCAAGGAATTTACAGTGGGATTGAGAAATATGTGTGTGCTCTGTGCTGTGAATTTGCAGAGTGAGGCCATGTGGGAGAGTAGTGAAAACTAAACATGGGCCACTTGCCTCTTCCTTCTAACCCATTCATCACAGGAGAGTTAGGAGTCCAATAGCTAAGAAGTCCCTCCCACCCACCCTAGTCTTCCTCCCCTTACTCTGTGATACCGTGTTCTAATTCCCACAGCACACTGAGTTACTAAGACTCTGTGAGTCCTTATCTTTCCGAAGCTAGGCAGATAGATGTCCATATCCACCAGAAACACCCTTTGACTGTTGTAATAGCATCTAAGATCATAGTGTAGTCCACATTTCCAGGAAGCCCACCCTGATTCTAACTCCATCTGCTGGGCCTACAAGACAACAGACAAGTTGTTGCATGGCTACCACTTATCTTGCACAAGCAGTGTGTTATTGGATCATTTGATTCCAAT
Source organism: Rattus norvegicus (assembly GCF_021556685.1). Classification (NCBI taxonomy): domain Eukaryota; kingdom Metazoa; phylum Chordata; class Mammalia; order Rodentia; family Muridae; genus Rattus; species Rattus norvegicus. The sequence goes on along the minus strand of NC_141538.1, from coordinate 119,961,529 downwards.
AATTGTTAAAATGAATCCTGTACCTGCAAGGCTCATTGAGAAGGCATAGGTAGAAGATTCCCCCAAACCAGGATTTGGTTGCATGACAAATGGTCACATGAGAAGTCAAAATGGCTTCTTGCTCCACATAGCAATTCTGCTCACAATTTCTGCAGAGACAAATATCTTTGGGAATATGCCCAACTTCTCTAGACTAGTCATTTCTCGGCTTTCCTAAAGCTATGACCCTTTAATACAGCCCCTCATGTTATGATAACCTCCAATCATAAAATTACATTTGTTGCTTCTCCACAACTGTAATTTTGCTACTACTATGAATCATGATGTAAGTATTTTGGGAGACAGAGGTTTGCCAAAGGGGTCACCACCCACAGGCTGTGAACCACACTGCTCTAAACCCAATTAATGCCTTACTGTGTCCCTGATGCCACAGCAGGATTCTGACATAAACCACCTAATTTCTGCACGCTTCTTTGTGCTTGCCCTTTCTAGATGTGCCAGCATGAAGGCAGGAAGCTCTCTGTCTGCTTCATCACTATATATTCAGAACAACTCTGCCTGGCACAAGGTGGGTGTAGGCAAGAGAATATTCATGCCAAAAGATTATGGGCCTGAAGCCACACTCCTGTAATCCTAGTACTCTGGATGCCGAGAAGTAGGCTGTTGACTTCCAGTCCAACCTAGGCTACGTAACATACATAGTTCAAATCTCAACTATGTAGTGAGTAAGACTCTGTTTCAGAAAGAGATTTTGAAGTTTATCAAATTTTTAATTTTGGTTTTGGTTTTGAGACAGGGTTTTTCTGTGTAGCCTTGGCTGTCCAGGAATTTACTCTGTAGACCAGGCTGGCCTTGAACTCAAAGATTTGCTTGCCTCTGCCTTCTAAGTGCTGGGATTAAAGGCAGGGGCCAACACCACATTGCCCACAAATTTTGTCTTAGAGCCCAGTGTTAGATATAATTCTATGTTCATGACAGGAGGGAATTAGGACACTTGGCACTTCTTCATTGTCCCTCTCTTCCGTCACTACTTTCCCTTGAATAGAAACTCGTAATCCATAATCACAAGCAACCATCACGAAGCTTCTGTGTCAGTCACACTGCTGCGCCCTTGGCTCTGTGGGGCTGATTTCAGAGCTCTTCAGCTACATCATTGGAACAGCAAAAGAGGCTTGGCATGAGAGGCCAAGTTGATGGAGAGTAAGCGGCCAACGTGGTATAATTACTCAGATCTAAATAGTGCCAGGCCACCCGGCCATGGGCTAGCTGCTCCGTACTCCATTGAAGTCCAGCTTTGACAGGTGGTCAGGTTACTTTAAAAAAAAAAGAGAGAGATACTCTCTCTCCAGGAGTGAGTTGCTGAGTACTACAAAGAGAAGCCACACAAGGAGGCTAGTTCACAGAATTCACGGAAGTGGCAGGCAGACTCTACACCAGCCTTCACCCAGGGCCCTGGCACCCCTGACTGATGCTTTTGTAGATGTTTTCACGGTGCTCCATCCTGCTGGAGAAAAATAAACCTTGAGCAGAAACTGGAGGACCAATAACTCCAAAGACCCGTCTCGAAGCTGATCCTGAAGGGACTGCAAAAATGCTCGCAGGTGTGTCCACCTTTTGGATGTTGAGACAAAGTTCATGCTGGAGAACCACAGATTCTGTTAAAAACAAACTGCATCGTGTTTGTGCAAGTTTACAGTTTTGTGTTGGGCCCATTTTGTAGCTGTGCTTGGGTTCCTGCAGTCTGTCGGTGCTGGGATTATAGACGTGCACAGCTCTGATCAGCTCTGTGATAAGGATTTTAGGCCTTTGGTTGTACACTACTCTTGATAAAGAAATAACAAAGATAACGCTGCCACTAGTAATTACCTTGCAGTAGCTTTATGCACAGTGTCATGTTAACTCACGAAACAGGCTCATCAGGTGGGCACTGTTTTATTTGCATTTTGCAGGTGAGGACACTGAGATTCAATGAGATTAGGGGACGTTAAGATGGCCACAGGACTAATGAGCTGTGAATTGACGGTTTAAAGCCAGATGCCTGATTCCCAGAACCCTCAATTTCTAAGCCCAAGAACAGGACATGGGAAGGAATAATCAGGAAGACTAGCAAGCCTACCTTTGACTCTCAAAAGGATGTGGCACCACCCAGGAACTACTTTGCTCACAGATTTTTATATGAAGGATGAAGGTAGACAAGGAAGTAAAACCTTATATGCAACACCCAGACAGCAAGCTGCAAGTCTAGCCTCTTAGTGCTCTGAGCAGGTCACTCTTGGGGCTTCAAATGGCAAAGCCAATGTTTATAGTGTCACGCAGGGGAAATGTGAGCAGCCTGTGTTTCTTATACTAGTCATTGGGATGTTGGGCTGCTGTGGCAAATAACCTCTGCAGGTCAGTAGCTTCGAGCGCTCCTGATTACTCCTCGGCCAGTCACTCTTCAGAGGCCCTTGGCCTCTTGTTGCTCCCCTTGTCTAGACTGGTGATAGCACTGTGTGGAGAGGGGAACTTGGCAAATCCTACCCCTTGGTTCTTAAAGGTTTCTGCCTGCAGTCAACATGTGACACATGTTTACATTAAAAATAAAGTATCCTCAAACTAATTTCTGAGTGTGTGTTGTGTGTGTGTGTGTGTGTGTGTAACTAGGGACTAGCTGGGAATACAAAGTAGAAACATTGGTAAACAACACTATTGGCTCCTGTATCAACTGCTCAAGGCATACCCAGTGTTTTATACCACAGCAGATAAAGCCATTTAGTTCATAAACTAATCTGTGGTTATTCTGAGCAGATGATTTCCTACTCTCTGCAAATGTTTGTCTCTCAGTCTTGAACTTCCTGGAGGTGGTAACAAGTCTCCTCTTTGATTGCCCAGGGTTATCTATCAACAGCTCTGTCTGGTCTGTCATCATGAAATGTCATTACCTGATGCAGCAGAGGCTGTTTTCTCACTGTTGTAGAGGCTAGAAAAGCAAGCTCAGGCTGTGGATACCACTGGTTTCTGCTGAGGACTCTTTCTCCTCCCATTTGGCCACCTTCTGCTATGTCTTCCTATGTCCTATCCTTGTTCCTGGTCACAGTCCTCCTGTGCCTTGTCCTTGCTCCTGCACACAGAAGCAATGAAGTCTTTGGCACCAATCTTATCAGGTCTGAGCCCTGCCCTTATTATCTTATTTAATCTTTTCGGAGCTGGGGACCGAACCCAGGACCTTGCGCTTGCTAGGCAAGTGCTCTACCACTGAGCTAAATCCCCAACCCCATCTTATTTAATCTTAATTTTAATATTTTCACTCAAACACAGCTATATTGGAGTTTAGGATTTCATCTTACAAGCCAGTAGGGTCTTGATGTATAAATTAGGGACCATGGATACAGCTTCTCACAGCATGGTAGACCTCAGTGTTTCTGAATGAATGATTCCAGTCAGCCCTCAGTCTTCCTTCTGCTCTTGCACTTCTCTCTTCTCCTCTCCAGCACGCACTAGGCTGTGTGCTCTTTCCAGGCTCATCCATCGGTGAGGATGGGGCTAGCATCTTCTCCCTGCTGTGCTGCTTCCTTTGCCCTTCCAGGCTTGACACTTCTCTTTACCTCTCTGAAACATTCATCCCTTCCCTAGGAAGGTCCTGACCACATACAATTATAATTGTCTTGTACACAAGACCATCATCTATTGTGATCTGTGAGACTCTGAAGATCAGAGACGGATCTGTGTGAGATGACTAACTCATGACGGGGCTCACGTTTGCACTCCCATTGACTATGTGCAATCCACTCTAACACTGGGGCTGCGCTAACAGCAGGAGGATTGGACCAGTTACCATGTTTGTCATTAAAGCATTCAAAAAATGAGGGTAGCAGTCTTCTCTCGGCTTTGCTTCATTCCCTCTCAGTGGAGATGCCCATCTGGCACCAGCAGCCTCGTGCCACTGTTTGTGGAGTCCGAGCAGCTCTCCAGGAGGACTGGAAACTCACTATTGCATCCTGAAGCCTGCTATGAGGGAAGGTCAGGAACATAGTACTTTTTAAAGGTTTGTTGAATGATAGAATAGTGACCCTACACCTTAGAGCATCACTTTCTGGGCTTCTGGAACTTTAAAGAGGAAAATGTGATTCAGAAGGTTCTCTCAGATTCCAAATGATGGCTGCCGTTTTAAAAATCGCTGAATCCCCATTGACTATCTAACCCAGAAGGCTAGGCTTGATCCCTGGAAGTCAGTTGGCAGCCCAGCATAGTACCCATCGCTTGGTTCTGCGATCTGCCATTACTTGTCTGCATATTATTTCCTGTTTAACTTCTGTCTCTTTGCCTTTGCTCAGCAGATCTTCTAGAGCAGGTTTCCAATTCTATAAGAGGAAAAGCCCACTCATGTTGATGATTTGAAAGAAAACTGTGGGTTCTGGGCACATGTGCAGGTCTGTCGTTCTGGGAAGAGGGCTCGGAGTTGGTGAGTGGCCCTGACTGGCTCTTCTGGTCTATTTGGGCAAACCCACCTGGCTTCTGGCATGGCGAACAGGCCCAGGGCCCACACCGGTGTGCGGTCCTGGCAGCTGCAGGGAGGTGAAGCCTGCAGCCTCAGCAACCTATTTAGCAGGCTCTGAGATGTGTAAGTACATTATCCACAAGACTGCTAAAGAGCGCTTGGGGAGGATTTGTGGGTCTGTGGGAAGGACAAAGAAAAATGTTTTCTAATAAATTATTCACCGTCTCACAATCCCTTTTGGGCAGATCGTGGCTTGGTTTGCCCCGCGCCACTCGCCACCGGTTCCCTGGGCGTTCAGATGCGCAGACTCTCACCTCCAGAGAGCAGCAGAGATCTCGGGCAGGCTGCTGCAGCTAATGGTGGCAATTAATAACTTGTCATAATCGCGAGGATGCGAAGAAGGCTCCCCACCAGCAGGCGGGTCGCCGTGCTGCTCCCAAGCAAATGAAGTGCAGGTGTGGCCACTGCCTAGCAGGGAGCTCGCCACCCGGCCAGTGCCAAGCCCGCACCCAAGCCTGCACCCGGAGTGCCAAGGCCAGGGACTGACGCCCGCCCGCAGCCCTGCTCCGCTCAGCCCAATCCCTCAGCAGCTGAAGAGATCAGCCCCGAACCAAGTCATAAATCAGAGCACACTGCACAGGCACAGAGCCTTCCACTAAATTGCACTCGGTGCACGGTTCACTCTGCCAGGTCCAAGTCGCCTGGGTTCTGTTTCTATGTTTTCCCCCAGACTTGGCATGAATCGCACACCCCTAACCATCCCCTCCGGCAGCTTGTGTTGCACCCACCCACCCACACACAGCGGTATGAATCCCACTTTACACCGTAACAGCTCTGTATACCCTTTAAACAGTGAGGTGACTTGGATCTGAAATCGTGTGTGTGTGTGTGTGTGTGTGTGTGTGTGTGTGTGTGTGTAAGAGACAGACAACCAAGAACCACTTATTGACGGACAGCCCAAGACGGGTTGCTTTTTCTCTCGTTTCCACTTCTGCAGGTCAGTTCTGCTCGAAATGAACCAAGTTTACAAATCTCTTCTGGTTTGTACACTCCTATTATGCATACGAGGTGATGCATTTGTAACTGTCACACAAGTCAGGGTGATACAGCGCTCTCCTCTGACCCTATTCATTTAAATGGGTGCGTCTTGATGACATTGATTCATGTTATAAGTTATATCCATGCATTATAATCTTTATATGTCACCCCCTGGTTATTTCCACTACCAGGCGAGGGGGGGGGTTGGGGCGGGGAGACAACGCCAACGATGGTGAAGAGGATTTGAGAGTGCCGTGAGCAACATGAAGTCCGTATAAACCCCAGAGCTTTTGAGATAAGTTTATTATGTGTCCCCTATCTCCAGAGAAGCAAATTTGCATGCACAACAGTCTTGGGTAAGATGTCTTTTGCTGTAAATATTCTGCTGACCAACTTATTAATATTTGGAGAGTGTACGCTTCCCAAAGCACATTGCGCCAGACTAAAGGGGTAAGTAAACATGATTATGCATGCATGTAAGTCTTTATCAAGGTGGGGTTAATAATGTTTTAAAGCACAACTATTTCTCATGGAAATAGCTGCCTTTAATAGCCTCTGTCTCTTTATTGTGCTTCTTGCAGAAACATAAATCACTAATATGTTTTCGGCGGCAAAGTACTCTCTTTTCCCATTGTATTCACAGATTTAGTGGCATTTCAAATAGATAAACACAAGCAACATCTATCAACACTACAAAAAGGGCGCCTTAATCAAAGCTCCAGGTCCCGGGTCTCAGCATCTCCATTTACCTTGAGATAAATCCATTGGTGTGACCACCACTGCACCGGGTGACAAATCACCCCAGCTGGCCGAGCAGCACAAGGGCTTATTGGCCTTCCTTTAAGTGGTCTTACCCTTCAATGAAAAGGATGGGACTTGTCAAGCAGGACCAGATTAAAGTTAGACAAAAAGAAATGATCTGTTATTAGAAAACTCCAATTGAGAATCACAAAACAGGAAAGAAATATGAATAAAAATGTCCAGGGGGAAGACCATCTGATACCAACAGAAATTAACTCTCATTATGGGCATAAGGTCACAATGGATGGCTTGCAGTTGGAACTAATGAGGAGTTCAGATTAAGGGGGTGTGGGGTTCTGCTGGGTGCTTGGGGGTTGGGAGGGTGTTAGCAGCTGCTCCAGGCATTCAAGTGCTAAGTGCGGGTGAGGCCCAGGCTCCAGGCTCCCTGGACTGGTTGGTGGTATTCTAGTGGACCATGGAAAGACAAGCTCTCAGGAGCCAGGGCTGACTCATGACTGCCTGGGGGCCTCCCAGGATGCCAAAATTGGCAGGAATCTATCTAAAAGGCACATGAGTTTCCCCTTGTTTAACAGAAGGCAATGCTGAATGCCAAGTTGGAGCAAGTGCCTTGCCTAGTGTCACTGATGGTACCTTTTATAGTTTGGAGGTGAAATGTCCCCCAAAAGGTGTTGAAGCATTAGCTACTAGCATGGTGGTAATAAATGGTGGAAACATTGACATTGGACCTACGGGAGTCTTCTGGTCATTGTGGGATGGGACCCTGAAGGGAATATATTCTTTCTGATAGGATCTCATTATGTAGTTCTAGATGTCCTACAATTTGTGCCGTAGACCAGGCTGAACTTGATCTCACAGAGATCCACCTGCCTTTGTCTCCCAGATGCTGGGATTAAAGGCAAATGCCACCATCCCTCGCTGCCCCTTTCTCTTCTCCCTTTTCTGCCCCGGCCATGAAACAAATGTCTTTGAACTGCTGTTTATTCCGGCCACAGAACCACGACAGTCCCAAAGCTGTGAGTTGAAATAAACCCGTTGACTATAAGTTGGTCATGCCATGTTCTTGTCGTAGCAGAGAATAGCTGACCATCATAGCAGGCCTGGGACAGAACTAAGAAGATCTGTCTGCTTCTGCTTAGTTACGACTCCATTATTTGACTAATTGTAAGAGATGACCTTGTTCTGCCTCTGGATCTAGGCATCTTAATCGTCTTGTAATTAACTGGAATGAAGAGACCTTGGCCCATACCACCCTCGTGTATCCTTGAGTCAGGCTCAATGCTTCTACAAGCACCAGGAAGCAGTTTATGCTTTCACTGTGCATTGTCATGTAACCTGCAGAGAGCTACTATCATCATTAGCGTCTTCATTTGACTGGGGAAGACCTAAAGAGCCCATGCAATTTGCTCAGGATGGAACCGTAATTGGAATACATGCTTTTGAAGCGTGTTAGTTTGCCTGGAGACTTTCTATTATAAACACCGAGATGCTATATCATTGTCAGGCAATGACTTGTGGGAATCCCTGTAAAAAGGAAATGCAGGAATCACGACACCAGCAAAAACTTGTCCTCAAGAAGAAACTTGCGTCCTTGGAAGAGGTTCACTGCCCAGAACCTCGAAACAAACAATTTTTAAAACTTCTGATTCTCTCCCAAGAAGAAAAATTAAAAAGTCAGAACCGTGGGGCGCATCGCCAATCTGTGATTCTTTTCAAACATACAGGCCATAGGAGAAGGCCTAGCATTGCCCCTCATAAAGAAACAGCACAATGTAACACAAGGGTGTCAGGAAGCTGGTGGTCCTGGGTTCAGATCCCAGCTCCGTAATTTCTAGTCATGCAATTTACTGCCTTCCTCATCTCAGTCAGTCTTCTGCATCTGACTCTGGAGCAAGTTACATCACTGCTCATGCCCCGGGATACTCATTTAGTAAACAAGGACAAATTACCAATTCCCAAGGCTGCTAGGAGGATTAAATTAAAGAACTTATGGAGACCAGGCACATGACAGAGGTCTGAGGAATCTGAAGTCCCTGGCCGCTGGCCCTGGCCAGCTCCAGGGAGAGCTGAAAAGTCCTCTGAATTAGTGCCACACCTTCCTGTGTAGCAACCCAGAGAGCAGTGAGCCCAGGGCAGTTAGTCTCAGAGGCTGGGAAGGGGCTGCTCACCACCTGGTGTCCAGGGAGCTCATGAAATACAATCCACTGAGGATATTTAAATACTCAGCGGTTGGACATTCTGAGTTTCTTGGTGCTTTATTCTAAGCCCCATGTTAGGTGGATGCTGGGGAAAATCTCAAATATGAAAGGAGACACAGACCTCGGATGATTAGGGGTGGGGTGGGGTGGGGAAGGGACTCCGCTAAGGATCCCAGTTCCCACATTTGAGGCACTTTAAACATCAGCAGAACTCATTGCATTTTCCTCAGGGCTAAAGGCAGGGAAACAAGTTCAGAGACAAAATTGCATATTTCCTTATTTGTTTTGTGAATACGCTCTATTATTACAATATCATTTATGGGGCCGTTTGTCTAGAGTTTGTCTAATTATGTACACACCTACAGTTTGTCTCTAATTATTTACACAAGGAGTCAGGCTCGATTAAAAACATGTTTTGCATTCATTTCAGCTGGTAATGGTGGGAGGTGCTACATGCCAATCACTAGTGGTTTCTTCAAGAGAACAACACAGGTGTGTACTCTCTATGTGCAGCTCAACAAAGCCTAAAAGAAAAAATTTCTGACATCTCTAGTGTTTACAATGGCCATAGCATTTATTAAGCTTCCTCCTGATTAAGGGCTTCGGAATTGCAAGGCCGCTGTGATAGCTAATTGCTGGTAAGAGTATTGATATATTTCATATTTGTGTTTATATCTAAATGCTTACTGCCTTCTTGATAAACTTCAATTAATAGGCTTTCAAGGCTCCTAATATAATTTTCTGATTACACACAGACAGGAGACTCGCCACTAAATAATTTTACATAGATTGAATTTTAGTGTTTGTTATGCTGTGCAATAGAGAAGCAGGAAGGGCACCCGGTGATCATTTTATATTTAATACAAATAGATTTTTTAAAAAAAAATTTGGCTCAATCCAAGTGCCTAGGATGTAAATGAGTTGGTTGCTGCATTCTGTGAACTTGGAATATTCCCAGTTAATGGGAAACTGTTCCAAAGCCTCTGCTGGCCATTGCAAAGGCGTCCCATTCTGCCTTTTCCACAGAGCGAAATCTTTCTGAGAACAATGCTTACCACTGATAGGTTTAAAGCCCCTCAGGTGCTGCCCGTTGTGTGCATTGCTGTCACTCTGTCTTCCAAGCAGTGGGGAAGCAGTGATGGATAACACAGCGAATAATACATGAGTCTTGATTGAATGCAAAGCTATAATTCAGTCTTGGGGATCTGATGACGTCACAGTGCGTGAGAACCAAGCTCAAGGAGGTTTAAATGGAACTCAGGTAAACTATGGATTCTGCTGTGGAGTCTGAAGATCAGGCTATGTAGATCGAGCCTCTCTGAGAGAGGAAAACGTCAGGGGTGGGGTGGGAATGGGAGTAAAGTGGCCCAGGGCAAGGGCCCCTGAGCCCCAGGAAGATGACAGGAGGGACCATTATGCCAGATAATGGTGGCTCTTGTCCTCCTTGCTCCTTACATTTGTGACCAGCAAGTGTAAGTTCTCAGTTGTGTGACAACCCCTCTTCTCAGCTTCTCAAGATGTCCTTCAAGCTGGGGTGGCTAACATTGCTTGGCTGAGAATTGTTACCCAAAGAACTTGTTACAAATAAGGTTTCCCAAGATTCATGCCAGTCAGACTCAGAGGTCCTGGAGGGGTGTGTGTGTCATGGATGGGGCTATAGGTGGGGCCAGAGATCTGTGCATAATGAGGGGCTGCAGGGCCCAAAGAAGCATTTGTGGAATTTTTTTCTGCCTGTGCACTCTTCTTGATGGCAGTAGGACCAGGACCAGGACCAGCAACCAGGATAGGACTGTAGTGTTTCTCCTCGTGTAAATGAGAACATTTTCTCAAAGAAACAAACATGGAGTAGGCCTCAACCAATTAACATTTTTTTCCTCAGTTTAGTTGCCTCATTTGTTGGGAAATTCCATTCCTCCACCTCAGGGTTCACCACAGAGGAGTGGCAATCCCGTTGCCTGCTTCATGTATAGGCCTTCAGGCATTGTGGATGATGGATGCACGGATAGATGGAAGCTGGCCACTGAAGGGTGTCCCGGATCCAGTGGATGGAACTCAGGAGAAGCCATGTGAGCATAGAAAGGGGTGATTCTCTTCCCAGGTGTCCTCAGCCTCACAGGCCAGGCCTCCCATAACCCACAGAGGCTTCTAAGGCTCACGAGAGGGAGAGGAAAGTGCAGCCCCATGAGTCAGGCCCACTTCCCTTTTGTTCAAACATTTAATCCTCCTAGCTCCATTGTCATCTCCAGCTTACTGATGAGGAAGCTGGAATAAAAACGCGGGCAGAGATTTATTGGTTATTTCTAATTAAGAGAACTGCCTCTTTAAACAAGAGGTGTGATGTGGGGAGAGAGGAAGCTTGGCAGGGAAGTGAGTAAGAGAGGGAAGAAGGACCACATGGGATGGATCTCCTCTCCTCTCTGACAAGAGAATCCAACATCCCTGTTGGAAACAAACACTCTCTTATTTATTTTTTGAATGGGCTTAGGACAGGATAAGCTTACAAGTTAATGAAATTTTTTTAAATATTAGCTTCCATTTTGTTCCATTTTAGCAACCCCATCATTCCTTGTGAAGCCTTTCTTTCACTCATCTGTACTTTGAAGTAAAATAGACCACAAAAAAAAAAGAAAGAAAAAGATGAAGAGTGATCAATTCCACAGAACATAAGATTCTCCATTTTTTTGGTGGTGTCAAGGAGTCGACAACAAATGTGGGAAAGGATGTGGGGAAAAGGAGACATTACACTTTGTATATGTGGTGGAGAGGAATGTGAGCCACTGCAAACCACTATGGATCTCAGTATCCTCAAAACATTAAGAATAGAATTGCCATATGACCCAGCTATAGCACTTGAGAACACGCCCAAAGGAAGCTACCTCGTCCAGCCCACAGAAGCTCGCCATTGGGTTGATTGATGTAGCTCAAAACAGTAAAGATCTAGAAGCAGCCTATAGCCTATCAAACATGACCAGGTAAGGAACACATGGCATGTATACACAATGGAACTATAGTCACCTGTAAAAAAGAATGAAATTATATCATTTACCAGAAGATGAACAGAACTGATGGACAAATAACACGCTTTCTCATCTATCTATCTATCTATCTATCTATCTATCTATCTATCTATCTATCTATCATCTATCTATCCATCCATAATTGGCATGAACTTGGAAGAGGGACTTTGAGAGGAGTAGAAGAAGTTTGTAGATACAGAGAGGAGCAAGAGAGGGTACTAGGTAGAAGAACAAAATATCACAAAATACCATGTGGATGCCTTGTGTCCTATCAGCATCTGGACTTGATGAGGTAACACATGTATACATAGACATTACATGAAAGCAGGAGGGGAAAAGGTGAGGACTCTAGGGAAGCAGTGGGGCGGGGGTCTGGAGGTTGGGATATGAAGATCAAGATGCAAATATATATATATTCATATGTCATAATGAAACACATTATTTTGTATACTAGCTAAACAAATTAACTTTAAAAAGTGGGAAATTTGGCTCTCTGCTCCTCCCTGTTCCAGAGACAGCCTCATCTTCTCATGCAGTGCCAGTCTCGACCTGTAGACAAGATGGTGAATGTGGAAGTGAACGAATGAGTACCTGGTTACCAGGGCTGCCTTCTCATCTGTATCTAGTAAAGTGGAGGTTGTTGCCTTCAATGGCCCCTTCATTGACCTCAACTCTATGGTCTACATGTTCCAGTATGACTCTACCCATGGCAAATTCAATGGCACAGTCAAGGCTGAGAATGAGAAGCTCGTCATCAACAGGAGGCCCATCACCATCTTCCAGGAGCGAGATCCCGCTAACATCCTCTGGGGTGATGCTGGTGATGAGTATGTCGTGGAATCTACTGGACATTCAAGATAGTTTTGGTGCCTGTGCTCAAGAGCAGAAACAACTTCTGCCCAATTATCCGTCATGTTTGTGAGAGGTATGACCATGGGCAGCACGAATGCAGAGGAGTACATAGGAGATGGAGGGAGAGCATCTCCCAGGATGCACCTCATCAGAGCAGCAGGAAAATCAAGAGACATTCTTCCACATCCAGGAGAAACAATAGTCCTAAAAGGTTGTCTATCCTGCATCAGCCTGGATAGACAAATGCCATAGGCCCGCCGAAGATTTGGTAGTCCTAGCCTCAGCCCAGGGCTCTACATAACACCCAGGATTGGGAACACAAGCTTGAGGTGACATGAAGGGAAGTCCTGCACTGCTGAGATTTGGATTTTGCTAGATAGAAGTTGATACAAAGAGTACACTTGAACACTAAAAACCTAGTGGACATTTCTTGTCTACTTCAGTTTCGTAACTCCTGGAGATTAAACACTGAAGTCATTTCCACAAACTGGAAAAGCAAAATTGGACACCACATCCAAAAAGGAGTAAGACAAGACTTCGACTGAGATAGATCATGGAACAGTGAATTAACCTAAAGGCAAGCCCTGTATCCAGAGTCGCATCTTATTATCATCCTCATTTTACAAACAAGGACCCTCCAAATGACAAACAATGGTGGGATCAAAACCACCCAGTAGGCCAGAGCTGTACTGCAGCCTTGCCACCACTGCCAACGTCTTTCTGACAGTCCTTCGCTGTGGGGCCACCCTACTGTGTGTAGTGTTTAGTAGCATCCCTGGTTTCAGCCACTAGATTCCAATAGCATCACTCACTCGTGATGATCAAAAATGTCTCCAGATACTGGAAAATGTCTTTTGAAAAATACATTTCTAGCACCTTCTACCCATGTTAGGGACCACACTAGAAAAGAACAGGGATCAAGGGCATCCTATTTGCTGGTTCAGAAGCAGAAGGTCTGATGTCCCTTCTTCAGTCTCCGGTCTAGCCTGCCATCCTATCAACACTCCTAAAAACATTTTAAACATCCACTTACTTTATTTAATGTGTACGAATGTTTTGTCTGCATGTATGTCCATGCAGCATGATCGCCTGTGGAGGCAAAGAAAAAGGGGCATCAGATCTCCTGGAACTGGAGTTATAGACCATTGTGGGCCACCATGTGGGTGCTGGGAACTGAACCAACAGCCTCTCAAGGGCAGCAAGTATCCTTAATCATTGAGCCATCCGTCCAGTCCCCAGCCCTGAAACTACCTTAAGTTAATCAGTGTAAGGGCCATCAGCATCCATTGTACGCATGAAAACACTGAACTTCAGAGAGTTCTGGTCCCAAAAACATCAAGACTCTGTGCACCGAAGCTGGTAAACCAGTCCAGGTCTCCTGTCTTCATTTCAGGGTTTTGTGCACTTCCCATCAATGTCTAGGGGAGACACGGGTTCATAGGAACTCCAGTGCCGCCTTGGGAAGAAAAGCAGACCTGGTTGACGGTCCTTCTTAAGGGCTATTTTTAGGCAAAATGATGGGGGAATCAGGATTCAGTTCAATTGAAAATATGTCTGGCATTAATTCATTGTTAATTGACTGGGATGAGTAAGAAGATGGCTATTCCAAGGCCTCTTTAATGGAACTATTAGTGAATTTTCAGGTCAACTAACTCCTGTCACTGCCTGACACGGGAAATGGCAATCATTTGAGTGTTAGCAAGACTCACTGCTCTCAGAAACAGGAATCAGCCGGTCCCATCTGTCTGTCAGGTTCCGTGTCCCTGGTTCACGAGTGAGTCCCTGGCCTCCACCCAGGACCCTTAACATCACTGAATGGCCTCAGGCTCTTCCAAAATGTTTGTGAGTCTAGCGGCACCTAAAACCCTCTAGCACTCCAGCACGGTCCCTCTCATCGTGTACTTCTGCAGATCTCCTTCTGTCCACTGTGGAAACTTGTCCTCCGCTGGCCGAGGCAAGGTGGTCCAAGCCTGAGCGTACAGCAGCAAAGCCCACACCATCAGATTTGGAAGGGTTTCTTCTGCCGCATCGTCTGCTCCACCTCCCTTCTTTCTTTCCCAATGCCATTCACTGTCTTCCTCTGTGTTTCTCTCCTTCCTGAGTCTACAGGTTTGGAGACCTGGACAGCTGGGTGAATGTGAAACCATTTCTCTCTCTCCACTACTAGGAAATTTCTAATGTTAAAACCCCTTCACCTGTCACCTCCTCTATAAAACCATCCCCTGCTGCTTGTGGAAAGCCAGTCCTTCACGTCTCTTCTTGTGGCTACGTCCATTCATACCTCTGTTGTCTAGCATTCAAAACACGCAAGAATTGTTTTTTTAAATTTTTATTATAGTTATTTATTCATTGTGTGTGTGTGTGTGTGTGTGTGTGTGTGTGCAAGCGCGCCTGTGTGCAAACGTGTATGCACATGCGTACCACGGTGCAAGTGGAGACCAGAGAATAGTCAGCAATAGCAGATTCTCTCCTTCTACTGTGTGGGTTCCAGAGATTGAACTCAGGTCATCAGACTTGATAACAAGCACCTTTACCTGCTGAGCCATCTCGCCAGTCCTGCATGGCAATTCACATCTGACTCAACTTGCCTGACAACAGGGAGGCCCAGATTGATGGCACAACACTATTTTTAGGTACAACCGTGAGAATGGTTTTGACAGGGATTAACATTTGAACTGGTGGAGTCAGTACACTGTCCTCCATGATGTAAGTGGCCCTCACCCAAACCTGTGGAGTTCTGAAGAGGTCCAACAAGCAGAGGGAAGGCACTTTTCTCACTCGTTTTCTGCTTTGGAGCACCCGTCTTCTCCTGGCTCCCAGGCGTCTGTGCTCGGACCAGAGCTTGTAACTGCTCTGACGGTTCCAAGACTTGGAACTTCAATTGAATGACATCACTTTCTTTCCAAGCTCCTCAGCTTGCAGCAAGTGGATCATGGCGCTCCTGGGTTTTGTGATCTGTGGGCAAACTCTGATAATAAGTCTTTTATGTATACCCACACCCGCCAACTTCACAATGGTTCGACTTCTAATTTTTGACTTTGCGATGGGACAAAAAGCAATGTGTGTTCAGCAGATCCATGTGTGAAATTTTGGACATTTCCTGGGCGGTAAAAGTAACAAGAATTGTACAGTATTCTCAGCAGCAGTGAGCCCAGCTCCTAGCTCCATGCAGGATGACAATGATAAAAACAACTGGACTTTATGGTAGGGCATGTGGGCCAACTTACGATGTTTGGGGGGTTGGGCATATTAAGTGCATTCGAGACTTAAGATCTTTCCAACTTTAGGTCTTTTCAGTTTATAATGGATTTACTGGAAATAACTGTCGGCGCCAGCACCAACACAGTACCGAGAATCGGGCGAAAGCCTACGGGATGAAAGACACACACACACACACACACACACACACACACACACACACACACACACACAGGTTATCATGTCAAGCCAGGAGAGGAAGAGAGGAAGAGAGAGAGAGAGAGAGGAAGAGTGGAAGAGCGGAAGGAAGAGTGAGAGTGAGGAAGAAGAGTGAGAGACTCCTGTAGCTTTATTCACCACTTATATACCCAAGTCTCCAGGTAGAAAATTACTGGGAAGCACAGTGGGAAACCCTGGCTCGTGACTACCTGGCTCGTGACTTCTCTTCGGTAACAAAAGACCAACTACGAGACCTGAATTAATTAGGGAGAAATCCGAGAAGACCAGCCTAAATCTCAAGGATAAAGGCTGAGGAAGCAAAAGGCAGAAGTAAATTGACCACCACCCAGGTGTGGTCCAGGTGTGTCAGTTCCACATGCATCAGCCGGGGTCAGCAGAGGTCATGCAGTGGAGACGAGGGTGTTTACTACTTGGTCTTTTCTTCCTGTGCCGTAAATACATGGGAGAGGCTCTTAGGAGTATGTGTGGCCAAGAGTCACATAGCCACTTTGAGCTATCCAGGCCCAAATCCAATATGGCTCACTACAAATAACCCTAGTTCAGGTCAAGGAGCAATGGCATATGTATTATTCCCTACAGTAGTCACTGTAGAGGATCCTCTAGATTAGTTCCTGGCAGGTGACAACTGTGGTTCGAATGGCAAAGGTTCTCCAATAGACTCATGTATTTGAATGAACGTGCTGTCCTCAGCTAGTGGCACCATTTGAGAATGTTGTAGAAGCTTTGGGATGTGGAAACTGGCTGTTGGAAGTGTGTCACTGGGGCCAAGCCTTGAGGTTTTTGTATTGTAGGTCTATTCCCCTTTCGTTCTCTGCCTTCTGACTGCAGAGACACTGTGACCAACCAGGATTGCCACCATGCCCCCCACCATGCCCCCCATACCCCTCCACCATGCTAGAATTGTGTTTTCTTTAAATATTGGCCAAAAGAAACCCTCTCTTTATACTGCTACAACAAGAAAATTAACTCATCGGTGCCTGCTAAACATTTGTTAACTTGACCCTGAGGTAGGCAGGCAAAAAGGCACAGAAATGTAACCCATCAAGCAACAACAGAGAGGCTCAGACTTATTACTGACTCACAGTATTTGATTGGCGAACATTTCTTTCTACTTAGCTAGTTCTTTAAAGCGAATGCTTCTGTGATTGTCTTGAGTGGGTTCCAGAGAGGAAGAAAGCATCACGAGACAATGATAACAACATTCATTCCATCACTTTCTACCACCAACCTAGACTTCAGTGCCAGCACAAACATGGGTATCAGGCCAATTCTCAGCCATCTTTGAACGACCCTGGATGATATCTCCAGCAGTAGACATTTGAGGCACACTTACATAAAAATGACACCCATGCATGCTAACTTCCAGAGCACCTCTACAAACACAATTCCTCTCAACACGCATTTAAGTCACTATTACCCTCACTTCATAGGCTGGAAACACTAACACCCTGGAATCTGTTCAAACTGACTAAGAGCAAGGAGTAGCTGCAAGTCGTCTGACTTCACATCCCAGGCTTCTCCACCCGGCTGCTCATTGACACAGAAACCCTGTTTATTCTAGTGTCTTCTACAGCATTCAGAATCATGCCAATAGCAGGACTCAATGTCTGCTGAATTGGTCAGTTTTATAGGCAAGGTCCAACATTCCCCCTCATATCTACGTAGATTAAACATTTACTCATCTGCCGATTTTTATTCATTTGTATCAAATCTACTGAGTTCTGAGAATTGCCTGACATGGTTCTCAACACTGAGCCTTCAGGAACCAGTGGAACACAGTTATCTTTGCATCTCTAGCACCTTGCAAAGCCCTGGCACATAGTGAGTGCTTGCAAAAAGCCCCTGACACATAGCGGGTGCTTGACAAATTCATGTGCATGATAAACTATTGCCAGAAAGCCCTGGCTCTGGACTAGTTCAGAATGCTAACTAAAGTATGTTCTAATTTCTATCATGTAGTTGTCACATCTAACTATTGTCCATGTTTTACATGGAAAGCTGAGGATTTGTAGAATTCTTCTTAATAAACCATAATTGCACATTTATTTATTTTTATTTTATGCACATTAGTGTTGTGTGTGTGTGTGGTGTGTGTGTGTGTGTGTGTGTGTGTGTGTGTGTGTGTGTGAAAGGGTTGGATCCCCTGGAACTAGAGTTACAGACAGCTGTGAGCTGCCATGTAGGTGCTGGGAATTGAACCCGGGTCTTCTAGAAGAGCAGCCAGTGCTCTTAACTGCTGAGCTATCTCTCCAGCTCCCATAATTGCACATTTTATGGGCTACATTGATTCACATATCCAGTATAACTATCAAATTAGGGTAATTAGCATATATATTACTTTAAATCTTTATCCAATGTATCTGGTATAATTATCAAATTAGGATTATATATATGTATATATTACTTTAAATGTTTATAATTTCTTCTTTTTAAAACAATTTTAAGGCTATAATATCATTTCCCCTTCTTCTTCTGAACCCTGTCATGCACCCATTTCCTCTTGCTCTTCCTTCAAACTCATGGCCTCTTTTTTCTTTAATTGTTGTTATGAACACACACATATATATTTCTAAATATATAAATACAACCTGCTCAGTCTGTATACCATTACTTGTACATATGCTTTGAGAGCTGAATATTTGGATAACCAGTTGGTGTGTTCTTCCTGGGGCCGACTATTTCTCAGGAGAACCGGTAGAGTCTGATCCCCTCATCAGTGAGCTTGGATAGAACACCCAGAGTGCCTGCCACTCACTCCTCTCTCCCAGTGTGAACCCTTTGGCCATGCAAGTGGCTCTCCTCACTAGGCATAAACTACTGTATGAACACTTCTGCTTCTTTGCCCAAGATGAAGCCGTTCTCTTGCTTATCAGGTCCTCTTCATCTTTCAACTGCCCAACTCCTTAGAACTCCTTTTCAAAAATAAGTTCCGTATAATTATCAGGATTCTCAATTCTCATCAGCACTCACATGACAGCTGGCTTATGGTCATAAGAGTCTCCCTGTGGCCACACTCCTCCTGGAGAGACTTCTTCCCTTGGTGATGATGACAGGTATCTCCTGGGAATGCTCAGGTGACATTGTCATCCTCTGTGACAAGTTCCATTTTGCTGAAGAGCACCAGAGCAATAGACACTTTTTCAAGTTGCCAGAGGTCACACAGGTGATAGACAGTAGCATTAAAGTTCAAGTTCACATCTGTACCAGTTGCTTTTGCATTATTATGAGCCAACTTAATGGTGGGAAGATTTATTGTGACCCGTGGTCTCAGAGAAGTTTAAGTCCATCACTATAGCAAGAAGAGTGTTGAGAGAAAACCAGCCCACGGTTGTGAGAGCATTTGATGGAGATGATTGCATGGAGATGAACCAGCAAACAAAAAGAGAACCACAGGACAAGGATTGTAACCTTTAAAGATGTTCCTGAGTGCTCTAATGCTAGTCAGAGAGACCATACTTCCCGAAGGTTCCAACGTCTCCCAAAATAGTTCCTCTAGCTGGGGAACAAGTGCTTAAAACACAAGTCTCGGAGGGATACTTAATATTAAAACCATACCAATATCTGATTGACTTCAAGACACAACCAGAATCTAATTTTTATTATTTAATATTCCACACAAAGAAAGGCTTGCTTTTGTTTCTTTGACTCTTTTAAGTCTATGAGTTCTTTTTGTAGGGTTACTTTATTAAAGACTCTGAATATGCCAAGAGAGGAATGGCAGGGACTATTGAAGGGGGAGGAGGAGGGGGAGGAGGAGGAAGAGGAGAGGGGGAAGAAGGAGGAGGAGGAGGAAGAAGAAGAACAACAACAAGGACCTAGGACACCAGCAAAAAACATCCGCATGTTCCCATTCCTTTCAATACAGAACCATGTGTTCGGCAGCTGGTACATGGAGGACAGAAGCAACAGCATCACAACAGTGATAAACAGTTTCTGTGCCTGAAGCTACTTCAACAGTAAACCTAAGGTAAATGGCTTTCAAACCCCGAGTGAGGTGTGCTGTGGCTGTGCGTTTCATGTGTGTCTTGCATACAGCACCCATAAACGCAGCATACAAGATGGAAATCTTTCTCTTTCTTTCACTTTTCTGGGGAATTAGTTTGGAGAAATATTGCAGATGGTAGATACATGTAAATTGAGAGAAATTTGTAAATGGCTTTGCACTGTAGTAGCCTTAATGATCACCAAGCATGGTGCCTGCACAGAATAAAGTGGCTATTGTGGTCTCTGCTTTGTGATAATGCCGTTCGACTGTGTAATACCTTGTGAACATGATTACTGCAGCAGTGGCATGCCTCTTCCAGGTTTAAGGACATCTGTCCACTGGCTGAACTTTGCACAGCGTCTAATTCTAAGGTGCAAATACACAGAAGCTCATTTACAGCTCACACTTACCCTGTAATTTCCCTAACTTTCAGCTGCAGTTGGGCTAACGTGTTGACCTCATCTACCCTAGCCCTTTGCTCATTTCTATTAGTTTAGAAAGTGGTGAGAAGAGGGGTGCTGCTACTCAGGCTACCCTCCAACACCAGGGAGGAAATCTAATGGCAAAGTCTGGAAAGTCCCTGGTACAGTGGCTAGCACAATGAGTGACAGCTATTCTTAACCAGCAGCGATTTGGAATGTATCAGACTTGTTTTCCTTAGTTCTCTCCAAATATGGTGCTAAGAGCACTGCCTCCATGATCTGGAAGCTGCCAAGAGCACAGGAAGTACTTGTGGGGGTTCCTGGGACATTGGCTTTGGAGAGGCAGCACAAGCAGAGAGACAATCCGCCCAACCTCAGGCAGCTCCCTACATTGCTACTTCTGGTTGTCTTTTCTGCATGGAGCTTTACAACACTCTGACACCAAGGCTCTGTTTCTAATTAAACTGGGATCAGCATTTTGGAAGGGGTCCCTAGGTGAAGCAAGGCTGCGTCGAGGCTGAGAACCACTGCCTCAAATAAAAGCCAGAACCCTTTGAGGGGCCTTCTGTCCCATTTCTGGAACTAGATTTCTCTGTTCAGAGCACAGCACTGCAGCACAAGAAAGCCACCGAGCGTCGTGGGAATCAGTGGTCTTGTAGGGGAAGATAGCACCAGAGCTCTGCCTGCTTCCCATGGTGGACTTGCTGAGGGATGAGTTAAACTGTAGAAGGCACTCATGCCCTCCATCTGTGAAGTCTGGCTAAATGTTAGCTGTTTCTGTGGCATTTAGCCCATGATAACAACAGGAAGGACTGTTTTTTCAGGCCACAACTAGGAGACACTTGCCCTGAGCTTCAGGGATTAGCTAACCTTTCTATCTGTAAGATTCAGGAGTCTGAGAAACCACGGCTCCATCCAGTGTTCTTGGTTAGAGAGCCTCAAGGCCCTGTAAACGATGGTCTTTATTTAATTATTTAGCCTAAATGTGATATTCTACAGTCGTCTTGGGAGTAGGCATTGGCAAGTGACTGAAGGCGTGATACATGCATTAAAACTGTCTCCAGGAGGCTCTCGGATGGGATTAAAAGAAAGACACCCACCCCACAGGTGCTTCTCTGCCATCCATGCCTCTTGATGTTAATTTTGAGTTGGGCGACACTGGTTCTCACACACTTAAAATCAGCCATAAGTGCAGAAGGTGGAGAGTTTGAAAGAGTTATTGTTTGTTCTCATCCAGATGTTGCTATTTTAAAAAACTAATTAATTTATTAATGGTATGTATATGCAGAAATGTATATGCCACGGCATACATGTGCAATTCAGAGCACAGCTCTTAGGAGTCAACACTGTCCTGCTTCTTCATGAGATCTGGGTATCAGATTTGGGTCGTCAGATCTACCCAAGGTATGTCTATCTACTGAGCCATCTCCCCAGCCTATTAAAACATTTTTGATAAAAGTCCAGAGAATAAGCATTCCAGACCTGTCATTGAACTCTCTGTTGTGCCAGAAAGCAGCCAAAGGCTCCATACAAGTGACTGGGTGTGGCTGTGTTCTCATAACCACATCTACCAAATAGGCAAGAGGCCTTCTGGCTATGGCTTTCCAGGTTATGAGTTTGTGACATCCTCTCCCTCAGCTCCCATATGACAAGGACCTCAGTGCTCTGCCACTGCTACAGGATGGTGGAATGGAAGTGGTGGCTATGCATCCTCTTTCCAATGTCCAGCAGCCATGAGGTGGCAGAGTTGTTCTTTTTTGCTCATGGGTGTGCCCATTCTTCCCTCCATCCACCCCTTCAACGTGGATTTATAAGTCAACCATACGGCACACACCTGTGAGTCCTGGGGCAACCAGAGTGTGTGCTCTCCCTATGTGGTGAGAGTCTTAGCTCAGTGCTGCCCAAGGAACACAGTACCTCTGGGGAGTGTTGTCCTGGGTCACCTTAGTTTACTATTCTGTTTCCATAGGGTCTGTGTTTTCTGTGTTTTCCCAGGGTCTTAAGAACTGCATTCCTTCTAATCATCTCTCTACTCAATGCGTAAGTGCTGGTACCTCCTTTAGCTCTCTTCCTGCTCTTTTTGTTTAAGGATACATTTTCTCCCTAGTCAAATAAGATGTCTTCATTTTTCCCTATCTGTCTAACAGGGCATCACATAAAATGGCAGAAAGAACCTCCCTGAGCCTCTGATCAGAAGCCATTTATCTCTGGGACAGCATTGCCAGCAAGAAGGGCACTTCATTCTCTGGATTCCTATGCACTCGTAGAACTCCAGCTAACCCATGAGCGAATAAAGGTGCCAAAGCAGTCACGTTAGCTGAGTCACTCTTTTAGCAGCATTTTACTACCAAGAAGGAAAGGAAAATCAATATTCCTTTGTCTAGGTGGGCAAAAAGTGCTAAAGCTGTGTAGGTCATTAAAGAGCAACGGCTACAAATAAAAGCCAAGCTCTCCCATCATTAGCAGTAAAGTTGCTGTTGAGTTTTATATCTCTCATCGGGAGATGCTCATAAATTTTCAAATACAGCAAACATGGAAAGTGAGGTTCCTCCCCTGTCCTAAACACAGAAAGTGGAGAATGTCTGGATTGGAAAATACAGTAAAATTTCTAATAGCCTGTTTTGTCATTACATCATGAGAAAATGCTCCTTCAACTAACAACAGGTGATGACAGCGATGATCGTGATGATGGATCAGTGTCTGGGAGTGAATGGTTTGAATGGGCACATGGCTGACTTCAGACTGGGATCCTCTCTATCCCATAATACACAACTGAGTGGAGAATGTGCCCACCTTTCTCATTGTCCCTTCCCTCTTCTTTCTCTAATGTTGATTGAGCCATTTATGATGAATAGATCCTAGAAACACATGCGAGCCAAGGCAGTATCCTCCTTCTGCTTGACATCTTCATGAGCTGGCCCTTGCTTTTAGGGTGATTTCAATACCATTGCTGCCCCCCCCCCATGTATCATAGCTGTGTCTCCCAACCTCTAACTGCCCACATCCAGGTAATTCATTTCCACTTCTTCTACATACCCTAAATCCCCTTTTCCCTACACTCAACCTGCTTCCAACCCCATAACCTGAAAACACACCCAGTCCCACCCTACCCTACCTTAAGGTTGAGGATTAAGTTAGAGAGAAGCCTTCTCCGGTCCAAGCAGTGTGGCTTGATTGTCTTGTTGGCTGCTTTAGGGACACTCTTCACAATTCAGTCAATTCTTCATGCAGTTATCATAGTCAATTGTCCTTTGAGTCCTAGAGTCAATAAAAATGGGGACTGATTCACGGCTCACTCACAGAACCAACCGGACACTACTTTTAGTGTAGGGCCAGAAAGGGCCCAGCACTAGGAAGACATGAGAAAGGGAGACTAGGGGTGGCAGCAGGGGAACTTCCTCCAATGTCATCAGGTTGCCTCCAATTAGCCCTGTAAAGGAAGAGAGTGGTGGTTACAGGCACACACACAAGTTTCTTTATTTTCCACACCAGCCATAGTTTATCCTGTGCCACATGAAGCCAAGAATCTGAATGTAGGGTCATGAAAAAGTTGGCCACAGTGAAAGGTTTCTGCAGGCAGTCACCAAACATTAATTCAAAATCAAACACTTCCAGAGTTGCAGGTGTCCTAGCAGCAATCGCTGGTGTCGCTTTGCACAGCATCGTGGCAGCCTTGGTTCTGAAGGCAGCACATGCACTTTGTCCTGGGCATGCCACCGGGCCACAGGTGTGGCCTGGGACCATGACACATGTGCGTGCCACCGGGCCCCAGATGTAGCCTGGAACCATGACACAGCCAGGCTGCTGTGCTCTGTAAAGAGCTGGGATCCCACTGATGTAGAGTATTCTGTTCTCATGGGGAACATGGCGGTTTAATCACAGAAAAGACGTTGGGTGTTTAACACTGCTGTCCGTCAGCATGCATGCATCAGGTTAATGGGTCTCTGAACTGTGTTGTGCTAGAATACTGTATCTTTAAAATGGCTGCTTGAGTTACTGACTTGAGCTTATTTTCGAAGTCATTAAATTTCGGCTTAGGATTAAGGCAGAATTTTGAATTGTTTTGGAAATGACCTAAACACTCCTCGCCACTTCTGGCTGCTTATGTATGCAAAGTGGCACTCTCAGCTTGGGTGACACACATTGGTCACTGAGGAGAACCTGAAGATGATGCGTGTCCCAGAGTAGTCAATACCCAAGATCAAACCTACACAAAATAAACAAAATACACAAAAATAAACATTAGGGCGCATGTTTGTTTTTTCTCTTTAATAAATGATACAATCGTATGTGTACCAAAGAATTGTTTTAAGTATATTTCTTTACTAAGGGTAAAAGTTTGATCTGCATATCTATTTTATATATCTATACACTCACGATGTTATAAAATTTTCTTGAGTGAAAAATGACTGTGATTAGAAGTTTAAAATGCCAGTTGAGGACAGTTTTAGGTTCAGACCAAAACTGAGTACAAAGTAGAATTCTCATGTATTCTTTATATATATATGTATATGCACACACACACACTCACACACACACTCACACACACACACACACACACACACACTCCCCTAACAGCATCTTGTATCACACACACACACACACACTCTCTCTCTCTCTCTCTCTCTCTCTCCCCTCTCAGTATCATCACCAAATGTTCACATGAGGGTTTGCTTTTCTGTTCTGTACTTTATATGTCTTGACAACATATAATGACATGCATCTGCTATTATACCATAGAGGACATTGTTGCTGCCCCAGTCCTGAGCCTGTATCCTTTTCTCTCACTCACTCTGGAAACTGTTGATCTACACGAGCTTGCCCATTGCCCAGGGTTCCTACTAGGCATTCAGCCTTTGCAGTCAGATTCTTTCATTTTTCATATGCATTTCCAGCTCCTCCATGTCTTTTTATAGCTTTGTAGAGGAGGAAAATGAGTAGTGTTCTCTGACCCACATAAAGGTGCTAGCTGACATTCTGGACTGGAAGACAAGTTACCAAGAGAAAACCATAACTAATTTACTTAACAAATGTTTTGCGTGGTGTTAGGGATTTCGGAAGTGGAGCCCCAGAGGCCCAGAGAACTGGGTATTTTCTGGATATGATTGGTGAAGAATGGAAAGTCACACAAAAGTACAATTGTACAGAAACGGGGAGGACCTAAGGATAACAAACTAAGAAAACTTTGCAAACCTTGGCCATTGAGATTCATCTTGGCCTCCCTTGTTAACACCCCCATCAAAGGACTTCAGAAGAACAGAGAGGCAGAAGGCCAGGGGAACCCGTCACCTTGAAATGGTCATTATGACAAGGTACTATATTTCGAAGTCTTGTGTTCTGAGCCATAGTGGCTTGCCAGTTCACTTTTCTTTATCCCCCGTTGCCTGGGTCACCACCATTGACTTGTCCATTTAGGTGCTGATGGGCACCGCAATTATTCCCACATGGTAACACTAGGAAAATTCCTGTGTGGCTTTTATTTGGGTGCAGGTTTTGACCACATCCAAGTAAATGCCAAGGAGATGGGCTTCAGGGTCATAGGTACAGAAAGAGGAAGAGACAGCCTAGCCTTCTTAGCAGCCACCAAGCTGTCTTTCAAAGCAGCCTACCAACAGCGAGGGAGAGCTCCTGGGACCCCATCCCGAGTGGGGAGAGTTCAGTCTTCAGATTGTCGTTCTTCCAGCAGGCGTCTGATCTGCATCCTTGCTGGAGAGACTTGCAAGGAGCTGCCAAGTGATGTTAAATTGTTCGCGTGTACTTACCTGCCTTGCCTGCCGTCTAGGTATCTTCTTCGGGAAGCTGTCTGTTCTGCTTGAGACCTTTTTAAAGCTGAGTTGCCCATCTTCCTGTTGTGTTGAAGGGGTTATAAGTATGTTTTAGAAACAGGCTCTGCCAGATGTCTTTTGCAAATAGCTCCATTCCTCGTGACTTGCCAGATTCCCCATGACGTCAAGATCTTGAGCCTTTCTAGGTTTTTACCACTTCGTGTGGTTTTAAGTCCAGGGCCAGGGAAAGTGTTCAGAGCCTTTTCTTTTACCCACATTTTGTGTCCAACTTCACTCTCCCAAGTCGTTGCTACAGGAAGCTTTTTTTTTTTTTTGTATTTTATACCTGGAAGACCAAATTGGAAACTGTTATTCTGTGCCAACAACACCTAAAGACAAGCTCCCCCAATTCCTGAGACTATATATCAGTGGTGGCCTGCCTGCACTGCACAGCATTTAAACGGAATTGCAGTTTCACTCTTACCTCGGCAGTGAAATAAAATTATAGAGCCACAAAATAAAGCCTGCTGGACGAAGGGGCACCAAAGACTGTGTGCATGCTGACCCTTAAAAACCCAAAACCAATCGATTAGGGAAATGTCACAACTGTGGAGGCATTCGTACACACTGTTCAAAGTCTTTGTCAACAGCTCCACTGAGAGTGAGTCGTGCATTCCCAGCAGGTGTGACCAAATGTTCACCTCCAAGTGCAGGCACAGGTCACGGTTTTGAGAAGTTTTACAGTGCATAGTATTATATGTAATAATAATAAGTTTCATTATAACATTTTCATATATATATATATGAATATACAGATATCCATACATGTGTGTGTATATATGCATATATATAATGCATTTTGATCACATTTATCCCCTTGGCCCTCTCTTCTTCCCCTTCTACCCACATCCATCCCCTTCCTTGTCCCAACTAGTCTGCTTTCTACTTTAGTGTCTATGTGGGTGACCCAATGACTTTAATTAGGATTACTTACAAGAGTGTAAGGAACATGCTTGTATATATGCTTGGCCCAGGGAGTGGCACTATTAAGAGGTGTGACCTTGTTGGAGTAGGTATGGCCTCGTTAGAGTAGGTGTGTCACTGTGGGCGTGGGCTTTAAGATCCTCCTCCTAGCTGCCTGGAAGCCAGTCTTTTCCTAGAGGCCTTCAGATGAAGATGTAGACCTCTCAGCTCCTCCTGCACTGTGCCTACCTGGATGCTGCCATGATGATGGACTGAACCTCTGAATCTGTAAGCCAGCCCCGATTAACTGTTGTCCTTATAAGAGTTGCCTTGGTCATGGTGTCTGTTCACAGCAGTAAAACCTTAACTAAGACAAAGAGCCTGGGTTAGGGTTAGGGGTAATGCCTACACTGCTGAAGATGTGCCCCCCACCCACCCGCCTGTGTTAACTGCCTAGAGGTCCCCAAGGAAGAGTGGGGCCTCATGCCCTATTTTGACTCTTGATTAGTTCTAGCCTGACAGCCTTCACCTCCATTTTTAAACCTTGGTGTCAATTTATTGTATAAATTTTTATTAATTTTATTTTATTAATGAATTTTATTATATAAATATTTTACATGTCATCTTATTAATAAGTTTTATTGCATAAATATCTTCAAATTTTGATCCACTTAACTTAGTGGTCTATCACTTTCTCACCTGCACTATTTCAAAGGGAAACATAGGGGGACGAGTGTTCTCTGTAAGCAAAGAGTTCTTGTCCTTCTATTCCCTTTTCTGTAAACTGGGGAAATTCCTCAGGGGTTTGGGAAGTGAGTGAGATAAGGCAGGCATGGGCATTAGCACTGAGGACTGACGGTGTGTTTAAAGATGAGATGATGACAGGGAGAGACTCCTGAGCCAATCATTTGAATAGTGCATTGATACCTGACTGTGCAAACTCAGGGTCTTTGTGACACAGGAGCTGCAACAGGTGCTGGGCTGCTGGGCTGCTGGGCTGCTGGGCTGCTGGGCTGCTGGGCTGCTGGGCTGCTGGGCTGCTGGGCTGCTGGATGCGTGTGTAGCTGACCCACCTTCACAAGGGAACTAACTTCTCAGACCAGCAGCACAGACGACAGGAGCGCTCTTTGGGTTGGTAGAACTGGGTACCTGACATTAGAACTGAGTTGGAGAGTCTGGGTGTAGGCGCTTCAGCATTCCTTTGACTCTTTGTTTCTTTCTCTCTCTCTCTCTCTCTCTCTCTCTCTCTCTCTCTCTCTCTTTCTCTCTCTCTCTTTCTTTCTTTCTTTCTTTCTTTCTTTCTTTCTTTCTTTCTTTCTCTCTTTCTTTCCTTGTTTGTTTTTTCCCTAATGACAATGGTAATAGATGCTCACTGTAGAGACTTTGAAAATGACACAGGGAAAAAAAAAAAAAAAACAAACAAACAAACCAAAAACCTAACATCATCCAAATTTTCCACTACCCAAAGATACAGGTGATTTTGTTTGTAGATGTGAATACGGAGAGAGGGCAGAGAAGAAGACAGAGGGGCACCCTTTTTACTTTGACTCACCAGTGGACTTGCAGTCCCTTTATATGTACAGGGAGGTTCGGTTGGGAGTCCTTGTTCTACAGGAGAGTTGGAACTGGTTTTCGATGGAAAGGGACTAAGTGGTTCAGACTCAATAAAAAGGAATTTTTAGTTGGTTGCAGTGGCCAGGACAACAGTACGCTTTCTGTTGCCAAGTGCAAATGAGTTCTTCACTGTCCTTGAGGAACTTGCTAGTGGGAGCAGTTTCGAGACGTACTTCAGAAGTGCAGCAAAGATTCGCTGTTCCTATATGGTCTGTGTTCACTGGACACATTTTTCTTTTTTTATTTCTTATGTCTTTATTATGTATCTATCCAGCGCCCAAACATATAAGACACAATCACTTCAAAAGGTGACAGTCATGAGGGAAACAACTTCAGGGTAGATCTGGGTGGGAGGCGTGAAGGGAGGAGCAGTGGGGGCGGGGCTAGTGCAAAGATTAGGGCCTGGGGACCGAGAAGTGACAAGGTAATAGTATACCAAAGGGACCTGTGGATGGGGCAACAGGGTTGCCTGACTGTAAGGGTGTGAGAGCAAAAGACAAACTTTTCAGGTTGTCACCTCTGAGGTGGCAGCGCTGCCGCGGGTCTACTCCATTCTCCGGATTTTAGTTGTTACATGGGGGCGTGGTATCCGAAGCTTGGCGTATGCAAATGTACGTCAAAGGTCACACAGTGAAGCCAGACTAGTCTTTGCAGTATCAAAGCTTGTGCTCCTAGGGATCACAGATCACAATTCCATAGGGCGGCTGGAGGTGGGTAGAGGCTGAGAGGAGTTTGTACAGTATCGCAGGCTTCTAGAGCTCCCCACTAAGGAGCTGAGCTTGGCTATGTAGCACTTTGGACACCATGACGGAGTTTGAAGACAAACACCTAATTCCAAACTTTAGACTGCCAAAGTCCAGCCGAATTATCGCTTGCCTGTCTGGCTTTCCTTTTTAAGTATTACAACTCTAGTTTTTGCCAACTGCATATTCCTTGGATAGAGAGAGCGAGAGAGAGCGCACGAGAGAGCGAGAGAGCAAGGGCCAGAATGAGGGCAAGAGCAAGAGAGAGAGCGAGAGCGAGAAAGAGAATATGGAGGCCAAGGGATGGAGAAAACACTGGCATTAGAATCAAAACTGACAACAGTAAGGAAACTGTACTGACTGTAGCAAGAGGCAGCATAGACTCTGTGGAGCTCTGGAAGATGCACAGACCCCGAATTGCTCCAGCATGCGCTTAGGCCTGCAAACCCAAACCCAGAGAGAGTCCCGGGGAACAACTGAGCCATCCATTTAGCATAGCTTATTTTAAGTCCTGGCTTGGAGCCAGGGCAGTACCTCTGAACTCATGGTGTGTACTCACAGAGCAGCACAACCGCTCAGCATCCGGGGTAACAAAGCAACTGTTAATGGAGTAATTAAGAGCCTTGGGGGTGATTTATACCTTTTGTTACTGTTCCACTTGAAGTTACCAAAGACAACAATTATTAGTAACACAGGTGATCCCCAACCCACTCAGGAAAGGCTGGGAAATCAACTGCAGCTCCTGTTTCCCCAATCTGAAGCATGCAGAACCACTGGGATCTACCATCACAAGTGTGGGGACTCCATGAGTACCCAGTTGGCTCAGCCTAGGAACTGTGGAATTCTTCAGCCTCTTCAATGAAAATGAAATACTGACAAAGCCCCAGGGGAGGGGAGAATGGCCACCCTTTGGCTGATTTTCCTGAGAGACCTGTAATTGTATTGATTAAATTTGAAAATGACAGTTTGAAGGCCTGTTTCCATCAGTATTAGAGAGTCGTTCTTTGGTCCGTCACTATGGAAGGGCAATGAACAGGGAACAACCCAAGACCCTCGCTGTGTCCTGAAGAATCAAATGCAGTCTGGGACAGAAAGGTAGAGCGGGAGGGAAAGTCTGCTGCGGTGCGGGAAAGAAGGGCTCAGAGTGTGTGCACCAGGCCAGCCCTCTGTGATAACGCATCCAGGGCCACCCCTACCTGCACGCCTGCCTCTGGGCTTCCTGTAAAAGCTCTCTCATCACTTCCTGGTTGAGACAGCAGCTCCTTCCTTACTGCCCACCACAGTGATTCTACTGAGTTCTGCACCAGCTAGGTGGATGCTGTCCCAGAATCCCCAGTTAAGAGGTGTAATTTCCATACCATATAACCCATACATTTAATGGCTTTAAGTATGTTCCCAAGGTTATATGACCAACTTCTGACTATCATAACCCAATTCCAGAATTTTTTTCATCTCTTCCAAATAGACGTCCTATCCCTTGTGGATTTGTCTTGTCTAGACCTTTCCTACAAATGGAAGCCCGGATTATGCAGCCTCACTCACTTACCATGACCTTGCAAGGCTAACTCATTTGTAGTGTATTTACCTCAGTAATAGTCCATTGTACGGATGCTTTGCATTTTATTATTCCTACGGGTGGTATTGTGGGAACTGATGAGAACATTTTTTTTCCTCTTGGGTATTTATGTAGACCTGCTGAGTCACACAATGGCACTATGTGAGAATGTCAAAGAGTCATCAGACCATTTTTTTTCACAGCATCTCTTGTTTTGGTTCTCACTTCTGTCACCCTACTGTAAAGTGTTGGTACTGGGCATGTGTTTGCACTCAGGACCTTGTACGTGATGAGGCGGTCACTCAATCACTGAGCTGCAGTCCCAGCCAGTGCCCAAGCTTTAATAGCTCTGCTGGCTGCGTTTGAAGAATGATTTATATATTCTGGATTCTTGGTCTTATCAGACACATAATTTACAGCTCTCCCCTCCCCTTCTGAGCTGTCTCTTTACTCAACAATGTCCATTGACACATGAAGATCTTTTGATTTTACAAACTCTAATGATCTCCTTCTTTCTTCTTCCACAGCCAGTATCACCTTAGGCACCCATTGCCTGGATATCGGCACACGGATCTTTCTCTGAGAGTTAAGTCATTTTTATCCCAGTCTGATAGTTTCTTTATTCCAGTTAATTTCCCATATAAAATAAGCAGAGGTCAACTTCAGGGGTTTGAATTTGGACATCCACTCTCCCTAGCATTATCTATTCAAAAGGTGTTCTTTTCCCATGGATTTCTCTTGACACTCTTGTCAAATAACCCTGGACCATGAGTGTGTGTGGTTACTTCTGGTCTCTCAGCTGTACTCCACAGATACGCGTCTACCCTGCCCTGTGTCAGAACCACACATGTCACATGCTCTCACTTCCTGTGTTGTTGCTTTTTCCTGTTTTGTGACTTTTGTGTCACATTCACAGCACTGGATTCCCTTTCCCTCAATGACAAAAAGTCAGGAACGACAAGACAAAGTAAAGCACTTGACTTTTAAATGCACCCCCAACCGCACCACCTTGAGCTAGTCATCCCTCCCATAAAGAATTATCATTCCCTGGAACAAAGGGTACATACAAGAAATCCAAACCTTTGATAAATTTTGCCAAGTTTACCTTCAGAAAGATTATGCCACCTTGTGGAACATTAGCAATTTAGAGACTGTGGAGGGAAAAAACAGTGATTGGGAGATGCTCAGAGCCCTATTTAGAGTTGGTTAGCTCTGCATTGGTTTCCAGGGCACATTTCAGAGGAGGCAGGGTTCATGGCTGATGGGCAGAGCCACTTCCACTCATCCCTAGGCCCTGTATGCTCTCCTTTCTGAAGATCCCACTCACAGG
Organism: Rattus norvegicus; assembly: GCF_021556685.1. Taxonomy (NCBI): domain Eukaryota; kingdom Metazoa; phylum Chordata; class Mammalia; order Rodentia; family Muridae; genus Rattus; species Rattus norvegicus. Next base: position 119,929,373 of record NC_141538.1, on the reverse strand, counting down.
ACACAACCTTCATAAATGCATTCGTATTCAACCTTGTACACATTTTTATCCTAAAAAAATTATTAAGAATCATTTACTTTTCCTTGTATGTTTACATATATATTCATTATACATTATATGAATCATATATGAAATATATACATATATACATGTATACACATATACATACATATACATACATATATACATATATACACACACATACATATATATATATATATGTATATATATATTGACTCACTACACTGGCCTAACTGGCATATATTAATTCTGTAAATATTTACTAACTGCAGCATGCACTGATTTTTTTCTTTTCAATGTTCCCCCCAATTTAAGAAAAACCTGTTGCCTTTCATGACATTTTAAGAAGCAGCACAGAGGGACCTGTTATGCACTTCACCCTCTTCCCAGTGCTAGGATGTGAGGAACTGTCCGATGTGATCACAGCAGGACATGGTATGGCACTGGCAGCACATAGCATCTCACTTCAGGTTCCTCCTCTTCCTCGGACTCCGCCCCCTTCCCGCCTCCTGTTCTCCGTGTGTGTGTGTGTGTGTGTGTGTGTGTGTGTGTGTGTGTGTGTCGGCTATTCAATGTTACTGCTTCTATGGCTTGGAACACAGGCAAGACACTGAACAGTTCTGTCACAGGCTCCCTCCTGTGTTCCTCACAATGCTCTTTTGCTGTCTCAGGGAGAGCAATTTTTAGGTCTCAATTTTATTTATTTATTTATTTATTTATTTATTTATTTATTTATTCATTCATAGCCATGGCTTCTAAGCAGCGATTCAAGCATCTGAAGGATAAAAATGCTCTGTTACAAGGTAAGCTCATGGCTATTTGACATCCGGTGGATGTACTGTTAGTAGTAAGGGCATTTGTTTCATAAGCTTACCAACCCTGTAGCACAGTCGAAGGGGATCTAGCCCTGAAACTGAACTGTCTGGGTTTTAAAATTGCAGCTCCAGTGATTCTCTCTTCCTTTTTAAAAGGAGACTTGTTTTCGTCTTTGTTTTTATTGTATATGCATATGTGTTGCCCTGAGTGTAAGCACACCACGTGCATACAGTACCTGAAGAGACCAGAAGAGGGTGTCGGATGCCCTAAAACTGGAGTTGCAGACAGTTGTGAGCTGCCAAGTGGGCGCTCAGAACGGAACCGAAGCGGGTCCTCTGTGAGAGCATTGGGTGCTCTTGCTGTTTCTCAGCCCTGTTATCTCCCAGTAATGTGGCTGTGTACCCGTCACTTCTGCTGCCTGACCTTCTCCGTTTTCTCATTCTGAGCTCAGTGTGCTTAGTGATATTTCCGCTGGACCTGTTTGAGGTGAAAGGGTGCAACGGGGTTGCAGCACCATCTCATAAAAATCCAGGAGCAAGGGAGAGAGCTACCTCTTCAAAGTCACAAGGAGAAAAGCCAGACAGGTTCTGACAGCCCTAAAGGAGAATGCAGAGCTCCAAAGGCCACGACTGAGTGTATGAATGGTGCCGGACCGGGCACCGACAGCGTACATTTAGCTCATGCCTTGATGCTATTAAATCTCTGGGAGCAGGGCACATCACTTGTGCCCTGGGAGAGCAGTTTGAGGTGAAGAAGGGGTCCCTGCTGAGGTCCGCGGCAGCATGAACCTTTCTGAAGGGATCCCTCAATAAAACCGGAAAACGGATGGGGCCATAGCCCCAGCTCATTTTGCAGCAATGTCAGCACCGGTAGAGTTTTAGGATTGCCACCAGGTTCTGAGTGAAATGCTGAAGTCTATTGCAACCTGATTAACAGCTACTCCGGGGGCTGAAATAAGCCACCTGGCTGACTGGTGGAGAAAAATCCCTTCCCGCATCAGCCTGGCACTCTATATCATGTGTGGTCTCGGACAAGCAGAAAAATGAGTTAACAACTCCGAGCCTGATGTGAAACTCCTACGGTAGCGGTTACGGAGCCCTTCCAGGGAGAATCCGTGTTTTGTGGGCAATTGATATCCAAACTATGGTTATATTTCATCTAATGAGCATTTATTAGAAGACCTGCGACAATGGACAGGACCAAGACAAGTCCTCTCCTGTGTGAGCTTCGGTTTCTCCAGTTAGGAAGCTAAAGGACTGCATTTGATGACCAGAACGATTCCTTCAGACCCCGGTAGAGCAGCACCTGTTGTTCCCAACACTTCACTTGCTGCTGGGAACATCGAAGAAAACATCTCCAGTCGCCGAGCGTTCCAGTCTGTTAGACAAACAGGAAAAGAGATTGGCCTGGCAAGATGGCTCCGCGGGCAGACATGCTGGGTGCTAACCCAGACTCCCAGTGCTCCAGTCTGTGGAAACTTAGGGAGAAACTTAGGGGAAACTGGAGGGAGAGAACGCCTCCAAGTGTAAGCTGTCCTCTGACCAGTGCATTTCAGCATAGCACATACATCCCTGCTTTGGCCAGAATGGCTGGCCAATGAATTCCAGAATTCCTGTCTCCATCTCCCTCTCGCAGTCCCAGTCCTACAGGTACACAGCATCCTCTTAAGCTTTTCATATGAGTCCTGGGGATCTGGACTCAGGCCCTAATGCATGTACAGCCTGTACTTTACTACTGAGCCTTCTCCCCAGCCCTGACACATGTTTTTATTGTTAATTTCTAGGTATGGAAATAGTACAAGGTTTAACCCTCTTAATACTGCAAGTGGCAGAAAACCCGACTTAAGTTAGCTTAAACAGTAATGACGGTTTATCTTTTTGTACAGTTGGAACATCTAGACCTGAGGGCAGATTTCTCCGAGATGGGTTCTTCCCACGAAGGCAGCAGCTAGCAGCAGCTCCAAGGGTCAGTGCTCTCTGGCTCCAGTGACAGTGTCTGCCTTTCTTGTTCCAGCGTCCCAAGGAAGATCCGGGCATCTGTTTTGACTAAATGTCTTTGTTCATCCGGCTCCCTATGTCCATAGAAATGGCACCAGCTGTCTCCTCAGGCTCAGTCATGAGCTGCTCCAATAGTGGCAGCAGTGACAGAGAACATGGAACCAGGGTCCTTGGACCACATGGGACCCAAATGGAAACCGGGCTCAGCTGGAGCATAGGCACAGGCGACCCAAAGGCAGCCATAAATGCCCTCTGTGCCATGGGAATGGAAGGAATTTCAGGAGATTTGGAGAAACCAAAAACCTTAAATGCCTGTGAGCTCCAATAGCGAGAGACGCTGAGTACTGATTGTCTCTGTGGCACATTTCCTAGCAATCTTTGGTCTCGAGGAGATAAAGTTGTGCAGGGTGTTTTGAATTTGCATGCCATTTCTCTTAGAAATTTGGAAGGCAGGTTTTAAAAAATTGTTTGCACACAGTAACATGCAAACCCATTATATAATAATAGGACTAGAACACGGGTACCATTGACCACTGTCTCATTTCAATTCACTAGTATGCTTGTGCTCATTCAATCACACACACACACACACACACACACACACTCACACACACACACACACACACACATGCATGCACATGCACATACATACATGCCACAGGTATATACGTAAAAGCACAACTTTTGAGAATTAATTCTCGTCTCCTAGCTTTTGGGTCCTCAGGGACCAAACTCGGGTCATCAGACTTGACAGCAACAGCCTTTATCCACTGAGCCATCTCATTCCAACTGAGATAATGCAGTTTCTTGAGAAAAACAACCTTCAAGGGAGTAAAGGAATCTGGGCTAACAGAGGGAGAGTCTGAAACCCAAGAGATCCCTGAGCTCACCCATGGAAGCTTTGCAGCTGCAAGGGCCCCACAGATTCTTATCTTAAAGGAGACTGACCCTTCGTCCCCAGCACTTATTAGGAGGCAAGGCATTGGTCATTGTGGGTCTGTTTGGGGGAAGTTCCTTGTGGAATGTCTGCCTCCACACTGGGACACAGCCAGACATTTTAGAGAAAATATTCTTGGGGAGACGGGAGTCCACTTCTTATTATGGTCCTTCCTTCCTAAGGTAGCAAGTTTTTTCCCAAGCATCATTTCAAGAATTTCTTTTTCTCCAAAGCTTAAAATGTGATTCCTATTTCTTATAAAACAAGTCTTGTGTTGGAAGAGGCGCTAGTCATCAAGATGGAGGGGCCAGTGTGAGTTCTAGCTCTGTCATTTTCCAGTCATGTGGCCTTGAGCACATCTCTCACCTCTGGAAACTTCATTTTCATCTTCTAGAGCAGGCTCCCTGGGCTTGGCTGTCCAGCTTGGGCAGGACTTCTTACTTTGGAGGCTGCAGCATCCTTAGTGGTATCAAGTCTGGGATGCTCGACCTTGATTGTCAACATGGAAGGTTTGGGATAACTGAGAAGGCAAGCCTCGACACATCTGTGAGAGTTTCTACACAAGGCTGAGTTGAGACAACTCATCCTGAATGTGGGTGCCACTATGGCATGGGCTGTAGCTTCAAACAATGAGCCAACATAAACCCTTCCTTCTGTTGCTTCTTCAAGGTGCTTGGTCACAGCTATGAGAAACACAACTGACGTAAAGGCCTTTACACATCAGGTCCAGGGCCTGTGTGTACCACCCTTTCTCCCAGCTGTGACAATAAAGATGTCTCCAACATTGACAAATGTCACTTGGGAGATCATAACAACCCCAGAGGAGAGACACAGGTCTAGTCTAAGCACTTTCTTCATGGAATAGTTGTAAGTGTTAAACAAAAATAAAAGTGTAAGCACTAAAATTCCCAACCATGATACATCTCCAGTCCCATCTCTTGTCCCCACCACTTCCTCAGATGACCATGATCTGGAAAGCACCCAGTAGACTTCGGCTTTCGCAGCTGTAGTTGAATACCTGTTCACAGCTTGTTTTGTACTGCTATGTGGAAATGTCTGATGGCAGAGGGCATTGGAAAACCTGAAGTCACACCCAGTAGTAGCCTCTCAGGGCCATTTCTACTTGGCATCCCAGTTAAGAAGCCCCAGGGCACAGCTGGCACTCAATGTTAGCTCTCTTTGTTTTCCTTTTCTTCCCTTTGAAGGATTGGAATAGATACTTTCTGCCTTAGGACATGTGTCTGCTGCCTAGAGCGACAGCACAATAACCATGACTTCATGAGGCCAGGAAGCAACTCACATGGGTCCCTCAGCAGGTCGTGTGCTTCAGGAAAGGAAACCACAAAGTGTGGAGCTGCACAGACACATCTTACTCTGACGTCTACTCCTGCTGTCTTCAGGATCTTGAAGTCTTCTGGAGGGCAGAGGTCTGAAAGCCAGGTTGGTGAGTTTGTCTCTTGTCTCTTTATAGTGGTCGGGAGGAGACAGCCTTAGCAACTGACTGGAATCTTTGGGACTCTTTGGTTTCTGCTATACTGCCCAGTCTCTACCTTCATCCCAGCATCAATTTCCCTGGAAGAGTAACTTTTACAAATCTCATTCTCTCTCTCTCTCTCTCTCTCTCTCTCTCTCTCTCTCTCTCTCTCTCTCTCTCTCTCTCTTTCTCTCTCTCTCTCTCAAATCAGATGCTAGCCCTGATGTCACCTTATCTTAACACATTACATCTGCAATGATGCTATTTCCAAATAAGGACACATTGCAAGGACTGGAGGGTAGGACATTGTTCATTGTATTGAGAAGGGACCTGACTCAACCCATAGCATCCCGCCCAGTCTTACAGAATGTTGTACGTTAAATGCTAGGTAAACTCTCAAAATCACCTATCCTATCACAAATGCATAAGGACACATTGATTAGTAAGATCATAACTCATCAAACCTGTAGTGGGTGAGTTTCTCTGTGCCAGGCAGTGGGCTGGGTGGCAGAGACATCAGGATGGATGAGATAGAATCCCTGACCCAAAGGATGCCCATTCTAAACAGAAATGCAGGCGTAAGGAATGGCAGTCCCAAGGGTCTTTGCAGCAAGATCAGTTTTCCTAGTTCAATACGCCGAAGTGTACATCTAAGGGCCTCTGGGGTCAGAATAAATGTCTTGACTGCCTCTGAAGAATAAAGAAAGTCCATTGTCCAGAGGAAGTCTTCCTTTTCCCCACTGTCTTCTCTATATCTTTGGAGGAAAAAAAAATTCAAAGTGTCATGGTCAAACACGGCTCTGATTTCTTGTGCAAAGTTTAAGGTGACCTTTACCCTTCCTAATATATCATTTTGATGAAGCCAAAATTTTCTGAGATTCTCAAGACTAGCAGGAAAATAATTTCTGAAACTGGTCCCAAATTGGTAACTGAAGACAAGTTGGAGGGCAGTTCCTTCCTCAAGTGTTACCGTATATCTTTCTTCATTGCGTGTTGATAGTATATTAAAATTGAAATAAAAATAAAATATTATCTGTGCCATTAAACCTGACCAATTTTCACTTCACTAATCTCCAAACCCCTATTCTTGCTAAAAGATGGGCCCTCTTAACCCACTCTTGGCAAAGATGTACAGCAGAAGAGAGTCCTGAGAGGCGGAACCTTCATCTCTTTGAAAAAAATACCCTGTCATTTTTTTCAATATTTATGGAGCACACACACGGTATGAAGCACTGCATCACAGGACGTCCTTCGCTGCCAGGAAGACACTGGTGACAGCAGAGATGGTAAATGGACTAGGGGCTTCACCAGGACAGAGTTTGGGGGAAAGTACTTCAGGCCTGACTTCAGTCAGGGATGCGACTCACATCCCAGTAGGTGGCCCGTGGAAAGCATCACCCCCAGCCTAATGGTGAACACACAGTCCAGTACTCCTGGGAACCAGAACTCTTTACTAGAGAGAGTTCAAAGGTGGATTCTCAATCAGGGAGAGGGGTAGGGGGGAAGCCAGGAGCAAAGTCAGTTGGCTGGAGCAGAAGGTACTCCTAGGTTGTATAGGGTGGGCCAAGAGGAGATAATAATCCCACTCATGGTCTGCTTCCCGAACAGGCTGATATGGAGCCTTCTGTCACTGCTCAGAGAAAAGAGATGTCATTTCGAGGTTCACACTGCACTCTTCATGGGCCAGTAGCACCCTACACTAGAGAAGTGTGTGTCTCAGTTACTGTTGCAGTAACAAAGTACTCGAGACTGGGTAATTTCTAGGCAACTGAAATGTGTATCTCATTGTCTGGAGGCCAGGAAGTCCAAGATAAAGACACTAGCAAATACGGTGTCTGGGAAGAGCTGCTCTCTGCTTCGAAGTTAGCATCTTTGTGTATCCTTATGTGGCAGAAGGGATTCAGCACGTGCATCCTGTCGGATGTATCTTTAATATAGTCATCAGTCCCAATTATGCTAGTGGAATCCTCATGGCTGAATCACCTCCCAGTCCTTCCCCAATACCATCAGCTTGGTGATAATGGATCAGTATATGCATTTGGGGATACATGGACAACATGAATAAGTTATGATCCAAAGCCATACATCCTAAACTCCAGTGTTAATTCTCTCATATACCTGCCACTCACACCACCTCTTTCCCAGACTATAACTTCTCCGAGCTCAGCTTCCCATCTATAAAGTGTGCTGTAGAATTCTGCTTTGTAGAATTGATCAGAGGGTCTCTGTTTAGAGTTGGAGGAACAGAAAGCTCTGTGGCCACTTCCCATCCCTCGAGTGCTCCAGCACCACCATGCTGCGACTTGTGATCTTCTTAGCTGTGCCCTTCTTTTGACAGCTGCCCGGACCCCAGCTCTACGCCAGACTGGGATGTGACACTACTCAAGAGTTCATCATGCAGAGTACAACCATGCATCTCTTCCCCAGCACCCAGGCCATGCAGGTCCAACATCCTCACAGAAAAAAAAAAAATCTATCAGGCCAGCTGTTATCATTTGAAAAGCAGTCAGTCCTCCTCTCTGGTAAATTTAGAATTCTTGAAAAAGCACCTTAGTTCTGTAGTTTATGGTTTGTCTAGTTAGACACCCATAGTTAGAACCCACTTTTAATCAGAGTGGGCAAATCACAAGTTCTAGTTCACGGATTTCAACATTGTAGCACATACTTCACAGACTTGCTGGAAGAATTAAGTAACTAAGTAACAGGATGTGTCCGAAGTGTTTTGCAAACACCGTGGCAATGGAGAAGCTAATTTGGAATTTAGAGTTGTTTGGGAAAAATAGTACTGGTGTTTGAGGAGACTGTTCCAGAGAGGACAAAAGTATTTCTTCCTAAGGATCAACTAATTAGTGAATAATTAGTTGGGTTTGAGGGCATATAATCTGTGCCAATCACCACAAATCCGGCTCAATATGTCAAACTTCCTACCCATCCAAATTTCATGTTGCCTTCTAGAAGGGCTAGAAATAAATTCTGTCCCTGTTGAGAAGTCTTTTCAGAACCAGTCTCTCTCTCCACTTCAGTTACTTGGAGTTTCCTCTGCTAAATGCCCTTCCATTCATCCCAGCTCTAAGGCCTCCTATCACCACTCAGTCCAATTCTTCTGGAAAAGGAGCATTGATAAATTAATTCAGAAAGAGTGTTGACTAGTATTTTGCCAATTTGACACAAGCCAGAGTCATTTGGAAGATGAATGTCAACTGAGAAAATTCCCCCATCAGATTGGCCTGTAGAAATATCTATGGGACATTTTTGTGATTAATGATTGATATGGGAGAGTGCAGCCCACTGTGGGGATGGCTCTAGGCAGGTAGTCTCAAGTTGTATAAGAAAGGCTGAGCAAGCCATGCGGAGCAAGCCAGTAAGCAGCATTCTTCTATGATCTTTGTTTCGTTTCCTGCCTTCAGGTTTCTGCCTTCATCTCTGGCCCTGATAGCCTTTGTAACAGATTGTGACAAGGAACTTTAAGCTGAAACAAACGCTTTCCTCCTCAAGTTGCTTTTGATTATGGTGTTTATCACAGCACTAGAAACCCCAACTAAGATAGGAAGGAAGAGTTGGAATGCATTAGTAGACTTTCAAAAGGAATAAGCTGATTCAAAGAATAAAAATTCAGGATGGAAACAAAACACACACACACACACACAGACATACGCACACATACACACACAGTCACTCACACACACTTTCTCTCTCCCTCTCTCTCTCTCTCTCTCCCTCACACACACACACACACTCACACACTCAGACATGCACACCCTCACACATACTCACATACACTCTCACAAACACACTCATACACACACTCTCAGACACACACACACACACACGCGCGCGCGCACACACACACACACACCTTGCTAATCAAGCTTTTACCCAGCACAGAATATACTGATTTGAAGAAGAACACACAAGATCATTTTCTGCAAAGAAGAGCCATTGTCCCAGTATTAGGGGACGATTTTTTTTTTTACTTTTCTTCACCTAAAATATCAGAGGAGAAAAATATATTTAAGTAAAGTGAAATTACTATTGAGGGCTTTTGAATTATACTGGTGAAGTTAGGAGATAATGCTAGAAATTCCATCCATTTACCCAAGACACTCAGAGAATGAACATGCATCCTGAATTTTTTATGGATAGCTAACTTTAAGAGGGAGGGTAAAGAATGAGATCAAATGCGTAAAGCTGTGGTGCGTGTGTGTGTGTGTGTGTGTGTGTGTGTGTGTGTGTGTGTGTGACTTTCCTTCCATTTTCCTGCTTCTCTTTCCTGTTCATCTATTTTCCCATAAGTTGTCACATCAGTGGATTCAGACACGGGCTGTCTAATCTGTGGCTACAGGTGAGACATAAGCAGATGTGACCCTCACAGCCATGTGCCAAGTCCAAGAAACGTGACAGGATGAACGATGTAGGTTTTTATTATTTATTTTTTGAAAAGCAGGAAAGAGAAACATTTGGGCAAGACTCGGTCTACTTTTGAGAAATGAAAAGTCCAATTTGGTTAGACTGCAGAATCAAGGCTGACAGGAATCTGAGAAGGCATCCTGAGGACTGGAGAGCCTCTGTCAGCTCAGCTGCCTCAGCAAGCATGAGTCCCTGACAAGGGGTGCCTGCATCCTGCCTCAGGGAGCAACAGTACACAGCCTGGCCTTGGCAGGGGTGCCACTGTGAGCAGCAGATGCCCCACTGTCCCTGCAAAAGTGCACTGCCTCTCCCCCTCCTGTGCCTGCTCCTCTCTCTGTCTCCTCTCTTCCCCCTGCTTCCCTCTTCCCTTCACCTGGGTCACACCTGGATTTCCCCATCCATGACATGTCTTGTCTCTGAATAGAAGCTCGGTTCTGGGTATCAGAGCTCAGTAGCCCAGCCTCCTCTTCCCTGAGATCTGGAGCTCCACCAGGCTTTCGGCTCACGCAGAGATCTTGTCAGTGTGTGTTCATAATTGCCCTTGGAACACTGCATAGCACGCAATAGCCTGTTTTAGAAGGAAGGAAGAGAAGAGACATTGCCCTGCTCTCCCTAAACACTGGGGATGTCTTTGAGCCTTTCACACCACCCTCTGGCCAGTTCTCCCTCCTAAGGTCTTAATTTGAGGGAGATTCTGAGGAAACACCGGCCACCTACACATCCTCCAAGGCTCGCTTCTCCATCACTGGGTCCTCACCACATCGGACTCATGTCTATGTCACAGCGATCCTGCTCCCCCCACGTGTGTAACATGCTACCGGCACAGAGCTTTCTGTGACAGAAAGGTTAAGGCTGAGGAGCCCTTGTGACAATCTATTATCTGATGCCTTAGCTCACTTTATAGCTATGCAGATGACAGCCATCCTTGCAAAGGAAGATCGCACTTTTCCTCTCTACTGTTCTTTCCATCTATTCAGCAAATACGGGGTGCTGAGGACTTGGAAAGCCCCTTTCTATGAAGATGCTGACAGAAATGCATATTGGTAAAGCAGTTTTGCAGGGCGATTTGACAACAGATATAAAAACAGTATAATATGCGTAATTGTGGACTTGCCAACTTCACTTCTTTGAATTTACTCTGTTGGAAATGATTTCAATCAAATGTGCCTAAAGATTTATCCAGAGAGGCATTCCGCACCACTGGTGTTTGTGAAGGTATGACACCGGAAGTCCACAGCCAGTGGGGGTTTTAAATGAACGTGGGCAAAAACCTACAGGGTGACTTTTAACAGAGGAAGTTTGACAGGAACTGTATCAGGTAGTTACTGTTACCCACTGACAGAAGAGCAAACCAAGACAGAAAAATCCAACTATGGCGGCCCAGTGTGTAAATAATGGGACTGGAAGTTGACCCCGAGCTGTTTGCTGCAGTCTGCATCTTAGACCCTGTCTCAGGACAGAGAAGCCTAGATGAGGCAAGTTTTAGAGGAAAGGAGAGAGGGAGTGGAGGCAGAAGCGCAGTACAGAGACCTTGACATACTGTCCCGTGTTTATCACTTGCTTCTCTTCCCTGCTTATTGGTTCAAAAGGAATTTCCTTTAAAATTATGCTTCACCGATCCCTTCCCCCACCCCCGAACAAATACTACCCAAAGTTCTATTTTGTGCTTCTAATTAGATATTAGTTCATCTCCCCTTATACTGGATAGCATTCTCATGAAACATACTAAAATCATATAGATCTATTGTCTTGACCTTAGTCTGAGTGTCTTTTGTTGTTGGTTTTTGTTTTGGGTTTTTTTTTTTTTTTAAGCACTTGGTCCAGTTAGTGTCCTTCTAGAACTATTTATGCATATAGCTTATCAAATCTTTACTATTCTTAAAAGTATTCTTTAATATTCTTAAAACTATTCTTTAATTTTGTTCCCAAGGCAACAAAATTAAACTTTAAAACTTCAACTTTGACAAACAGCAACTGGTAGCCAATATGTACTTCCTAAAATGTTGTCAACTCGGGATACAATGTGGCTCAATGGTAGAGCATTTGCTTGGCATGTGCGAGCCTTGGGTCCCATCCTCATGATGGAAAAAGATTCATCAGCTTGAGCACAAGATGATGAAGTTAATAATTATTGACCCGAAAAGACATGGGTTTCGTTGTTGTTGCATGGATCAGACTGTGTAAAAGGGTCCCTTTATGCTAACAAACCTACTAAATTTATTCATATAGAAAAATATGCAGAAATGTATAGAAAAGATGCTCACCTATAATTCTAAAGTTTAAAGCATGCATGAGTTCTGTAGTAAGACCCTTTCTCAGTAAGTAAATAAATAATTCTGGAAAAGCTCAAGTAATAAGTGGGCTTCTAAAAGCTATAGGGACTTATACTTGACTGTTACAGACTCTTCTTTTTCTGTGGTTTACCACTTGATTTTCCCAAATAAACGGAATGTTCCCCTGTAATTATTATTTTATGCTATGAAAGAGTCATTTGAATAACTGACTCCTCTCTGACACTACAGATAAGAATTTACATGTAGTGAAGGGAGCATATTAGAGCTGAGAGGTTCTGAGAGGCTAAGCCAGCCTGAGCCATGGTGGTCAGCTGCAGCTCCAATTCCCAGTGCGCCTTGGCTGTGACCGGGAATCACTGCCCTTGAAATGGGTTTGCGTAACATAAAAAGCCGGGATCGCCTCTCACTGACAAGAATGTTAACATTTGTGGGAGTTGCCAGGCCTGCTCTGAGGGAGAGTCCCGTGACATCGTGTCTGGGTGGTGTGAACTCAATCACTTGTAGAAAGTATGTCATGTAATAGGGGTATTACACGGGGTGGTATTATGGAAAATCCTAATTGACACCAAAGTAATTCTTACTAGAGTGGACTATAAAACCTTGAGTGCCATTCAAACTAATCACCCCTGTGGCATTCTGAGCAAATGCAGGTTAATGGTGATGATCTTAATTTTTTTATTAATTAAATTAAGCACATGATCTGACAGTATAAGCCCATTGTCAGCGTTCATCGCGCTGATAATGAATGGTTTGAACACTCAGCACCTTTGGTCTCACAGAGCCCTGAGCTCCTCCATTCTCCATTAATGACCTCAGACAGATCTCCAAGTGGCTCCTCTCGGCCGAGAGATAACAAACAAGGAGGCTGCAAAGAAGAGGCGATGGTGGGCTGTGCTGGCTGGGAGAAGCCCTCCCCCTCCACTGTTTGTGTGTCTTGCAGTTCTCTGCCTCTAGTCTCGGGTTTCTGCCTTTCCTAATGACTCTCTTAAGAGTTAGATGCAGGGAGGAAAAAATAATTCAAAGAGCGAATGTGAAGGATGCAGATACAAGTATCTAAGAATATGCCTGGCATGCATACATCATCTTCGAAATGTCAGATGTGAAAATATGTGTTTAAATACAAGTGCACATTTAATTGCTCAAGAATCAGATTCCGGATCCTGGAGACTAAGGCAGAAAAGGGGCCTTAGTCATGATTGTTTCCCGTCTACCTGACACCAGACTTGCTCTGGCTCGTTTCTGTTGCTGTGACAAAACACCCTGACAAAAAGCAGTTTAGAGATGGTAAGGTTCATTTGGCACAGAGCCACTGCTGAGTGGAAGTCAAGGCAGGAACCTGTACACCTACAGTGGAGAGCAGAGAAAATGAACACGGGTGCTCTGCTTGCTTGCCTGCCTTCGGCCCCCACCATGATTTCTCCATGCTTATACAACTCATGGGAATTATACCTCCTAGGGAATGGTGCCGCCCACGGCAGGCTAGTTCTCCTCACATCAGTTAACAACCAAGATCATCCCACACCATCGTGTCCACTAGCCAACTTGATCTAAATAACTTCACATTGAGTCTGTCTTCTTGGGTGACTCTAGGTTATGTCAAGTTGATAATGAAAGCAACATAAAACCCTTCAGACGATAGCCACACTTAAGTCTTCACTTTACTAAAGACAAGATGGCGTACTTAGAGTTGCTTTTTACTGTGCGTGTTCCCTGGGAGATTGGTCCTGACAAATGCATTCTAAATTAAGATTTTGGGGTAAACAGGTTCAAGGAATTTGGCCCTTTTTACACTTCACAGGAAATTTGCGTGTGTTCATACTGTAAAGTCTGTAAGTCCAATAGAAGTGAAATACTTCAAAATCCTCTGACCTTCAGCCTTTGAACTGTCGATGGCAATCTCTTACAGGGCCATGTAATTGAATGTGGGATTGTCAAAATTTTCGCAGCAGAAAGACATTTCTGAATGCACGGCAACCAAAAGTGAATTCCGTCTCAATGTGCAGTGAACCTGAGGTGTTTTGGCTGTGCTCGCCTGTGCTGCAGGTCATGGCTTCAGTGCAGCCCAGGTTCTGAGCATTCAGCAAAGCCCACTCTGCACTCTGTGCACTGCCACGCAAGGCCAACCAGTATGGCCTGAACAGATAGGGGCCATTGTGTTGCAAATTTGCAGGGGTTTTACTGTCCAGAGTTGTCTGCTCTCACAGAAACATAATGGTTTAATTACATAAAACAAAGACTTAGTATTTTCCTATCCCCCATTCCTCAGGATGTGACCGTCACAGTAGTGTGCCTTTGATTGGATTGGAATGTGTGATCATTAAGGTTGCTATTTAAGTTGATAATCTAAATTTCTTTTTTAAAAGATTTGTTTATGTATGTATATGAGGTTCCTGTCAACTGCATGACAGAAGAGAACCTCGGACCCCGACACAGATGGTTGTGAGCCACCATGTGGTTGCTGGGAATTGAACTCAGGACCTCTAGAAGAGGAGTCAGGGCCCTTAACCACTAAGCCATCTCTCCAGCCCAATCATCTAAATTTCATCTTTAAAAGTCCTGAATGACTTCGGCTGGATGGAATTTCTAACCATTTCTGAAATGGCCTTAAGCATAGTTCTACAATTGTGTACTATTCCTTTATTCAAAGTGATGTTCTCAGCATCGAGGATTGTAAACATTAGTCACCTCTGGTAAATGTTAAGGACGTTCTATCCTGGTGTCATATACTCATCCAGAGTCTATTCTTTTTGTAAAAGTAAACTCAGTCCATCCATGTAGCGGTCTGCAACAATTGTAACAGACTGTCAATTATTGTACATTAATAATGAATTGGTAAAATTAATAGTGTATCACAGAACTGTTTTAAAATAAACTTTGCATGATTTACTATCAATTTGGTTTATATGTCTATTTTACCCGTGTGGAGTCAGATAAAGATTTAGCAGGTAAAGGGGGATCATGAGTGGAAAAATATGGAAATGAGTGGAAAATCCTAACAAATCTAACTAAATTATCTAACCAGAATTTTTGAATCAGATAAATTTCTAATCTCTGAGGCTCAATTTAGCAAGAGACTGAATTCCTTAGATAACTCAAGTTAGCCTGATGGCTGGGACAAATTAAAGGGTTACTATGGAAACAATAAGGGCCCAATTCTCCTTAAATCTTGGCACAAACGAGACGAAACCGCCCTTGTTTATGATTAAATTTCTAATGAAAAGTAAGATCCATAGCTTTTAGCCCTGGAAGGGAGCTGGGACATGATGCACCCTAACCACCAGTGCGTTGAAGGGATTCCCTCTGTGCTGTCCATGATGGGCATGCGGCCATCTTTGCCTGAGCACTTCCAGGAGCAGCTCAGGATCTCCCAGCACAGTTGGTTCAGTTATGATCAACTTTCCTCTTCTATTGAACTAAAATACAGTTCTGTGAGGTTCTAGATCTCATCCTGGCCAAACAGAAGGATCTACTTTCCCATAAATCTATGTAACAGTTCTTATGGACTCAGTCAATGTATCTGGAATTTTCTCTCTCTACATTTTGAAGTAGAATAAAAGTAGACCTGCGGATCCCGGCCCGCAGCAGCTCTCTGCTCCCAAACCCCGTGGGAGAGAGACCTCACCGCCTGATCAGGTGGGCACTCCTGAGGCTGCAGAGCAGAGGAGACCACCAACACTGCCCACCCCTGCCCACATCCCTGGCCCAAGAGGCAACTGTATAAGGCCTCTGGGTTCCCGTAGGGGAGGGCCCAGGAGCAGCAGGACCCCTGCGCCTGAGACACCGCCGGAACCTGAAGGAAACAGACCGGATAAACAGTTCTCTGCACCCAAATCCTGTGGGAGGGAGAGCTAAACCTTCAGAGAGGCAGACACGCCTGGGAAACCAGAAGAGACTGCACTCTGCGCACATCCAGACGCCAGAGGAAAACACCAAACGCCATCTGGAACCCTGGTGCACGGAGGCTCCCGGAAAGAGCGGCGCAGATCTTCCCGGTTGCTGACGCCGCGGAGAGGACTTGGGCAGTACCCCACGAGCAAACTTGAGCCTTGGAACCATAGGTAGGACCAACTTTTCCCCTGTAAGAAACCTGCCTGGTGAACTCAAGACACAGGCCCACAGGAACAGCTCAAGACCTGTAGAGAGGAAAAACTACAAGCCCGAAAGCAGAACACTCTGTCCCCATAACTGGCTGAAAGAAAACAGGAAAACAGGTCTACAGCACTCCTGACACACAGGCTTATAGGACAGTCTAGCTACTGTCAGAAATAGCAGAACAAAGTAACACTAGAGATAATCTGATGGCGAGAGGCAAGCACAGGAACCCAAGCAACAGAAACCAAGACTACATGGCATCATCGGAGCCCAATTCTCCCACCAAAATAAACATGGAATATCCAAACACACCGGAAAAGCAAGATCTAGTTTCAAAATCGTATTTGATCATGATGCTGGAGGACTTCAAGAAAGACGTGGAGAACTCCCTTAGAGAACAAGTAGAAGCCTACAGAGAGGAATCGCAAAAATGCCTGAAAGAATTCCAGGAAAACATAAAAAAACAAGTAGAAACCCATAGAGAGGAGACACAAAAATCCCTAAACAGGAAAACACAATCAAACAGTTGAAGGAATTAAAAATGGAAATAGAAGCAATCAAGAAAGAACACATGGAAACAACCCTGGACATAGAAAATCAAAAGAAAAGACAAGGAGCTGTAGATACAAGCTTCACCAACAGAATACAAGAGATGGAAGAGAGAATCTCGGGAGCAGAAGATTCCATAGAAATCATTGACTCAACTGTCAAAGATAATGTAAAGCGGAAAAAGCTACTGGTCCAAAACATACAGGAAATCCAGGACTCAATGAGAAGATCAAACCTAAGGATAATAGGTATAGAAGAGAGTGAAGACTCCCAGCTCAAAGGACCAGTAAATATCTTCAACAAAATCATAGAAGAAAACTTCCCTAACCTAAAAAAAGAGATACCCATAGGCATACAAGAAGCCTACAGAACTCCAAATAGATTGGACCAGAAAAGAAACACCTCCCGTCACATAATAGTCAAAACACCAAACGCACAAAATAAAGAAAGAATATTAAAAGCAGTAAGGGAAAAAGGTCAAGTAACATATAAAGGCAGACCTATCAGAATCACACCAGACTTTTCGCCAGAAACTATGAAGGCCAGAAGATCCTGGACTGATGTCATACAGACCCTAAGAGAACACAAGTGCCAGCCCAGGTTACTGTATCCTGCAAAACTCTCAATTAACATAGATGGAGAAACCAAGATATTCCATGACAAAACCAAATTTACACAATATCTTTCTACAAATCCAGCACTACAAAGGATAATAAAGGGTAAACATAAGGAGGCAAGCTATACCCTAGAAGAAGCAAGAAACTAATCGTCTTGGCAACAAAACAAAGAGAAGAAAAGCACACAAACATAACCTCACATCCAAATATGAATATAACAGGAAGCAATAATCACTATTCCTTATTATCTCTCAACATCAATGGCCTCAACTCCCCAATAAAAAGACATAGATTAACAAACTGGATACGCAATGAGGACCCTGCATTCTGCTGCCTACAGGAAACACACCTCAGAGACAAAGACAGACACTACCTCAGAGTGAAAGGCTGGAAAACAACTTTCCAAGCAAATGGTCAGAAGAAGCAAGCTGGAGTAGCCATTCTAATATCAAATAAAATCAATTTTCAATTAAAAGTCATCAAAAAAGATAAGGAAGGACACTTCATATTCATCAAAGGAAAAATCCACCAAGATGAACTCTCAATCCTCATCTTCGGTTGGTTTATATACAAGTGTGCAATTTCTAGGCTTGAAAGTAAAATGATGCTATCTGGTGCTGGATAGAGGAGCCTTATTTTTTATTATGGCAGCTTGCTATTTTTGTAACATGGTGATTTGGTTGAACACAATAAAGTAACTGATCTCCCCTTCTTCCTGGATGAGTGAGGAGATGATTAAATGTTGATGTCAGCATCCTTGAGCATATTCAGATGAGCTTCTGCTTCTGTTGAAAAGGATGCTGTGTTTGATTGTGGTCCGAAGCTTTGAAGCACTACTTGGCATCTCCTTCCTTGGAGGTCTCACTGTTTAAACATAACAGATTTGATAGCTTGTTGGTAAGGTGAGGTCCAGCTTGTCTCCACTAGGTCATCTTCATGTGAATCCGGTGGTTATACGGTTTTGTTTTAGGGATATTTCATTTTTTTAATAACGGTTTTAGCTGACATTCATGGAGAGAATGAATCCTTAGAACTGTGCCACTAGTGAAAGGAAATCCTGTCTATAGTATGTTTCTTTACAAAGCTGTGTCACACCATCCTTTGGGCCCTCTGCTGGAAAAGTAGAATCAAGTCTCAAATAATGCCTTTTAAATTGTATCCTCTAGTATTATAGATGTAGGACAGTACTGTATCATACCTCTGTGGATGTAAAATAGCTTGTACCTGCTTTATGATACGTAGTAGTGACCATGCTTTATCAGAGCTGTTTTTAATGATGTTGCTCAGAATGTTTTCTTTCCAGATGATGATTGAGAAGCTAATTTAAAAAAAAATGGTGCCAGGTACCACAAGAGTAACAGAACTGTGCTGTTTTCTCGGGTTTTGTTTTTTTACTTTTTTTTTTTTTAATGGAGTGTGCTGGATGTCTCTACAGTTTTGTTCAGATGACTGCAGAACCTGGAAAAGCTGTTGCTGCTGTTGATGCATAACACACTGCTATTATTGGCCTTTTTATATAAATATAAATATATATATACAGATATATAATTTGAATTTTTTGAAACTTTAGCTGTGCTGTCAACTTTGGAAAAAAGTATCCCCGTTTACTGTGTTGAGTTGGCATTGTACAGAAATTAACAGCCATATTGGTCTAGAAATGTTGAACTTAAGTTTTTTCCATTTGTACAGGGGTTTACACACTGTATTAAATATGTAAGGTCTTATCTACGTGGGTTTGATTACAAAAACTAATAAAGTATTCTCTAAATTTAAAAAAAAAGAATAAAAGTAAATGCAGAAAGTGATTGTAGAAATGGCCAGTAGAGTTGAAGTGAAACTCAACTTCATATTTAAGTTGTAGAAATAGAACAGATATCTACTGAGTTAGTCGGGGTTCTCTAAAGGAACATAACTGATAGAATGTACACAAATAAATAGATATTTAACATATATATTATATGGGGATATACATATATTATGGAAATATATATGTATATGTATGTGTATATGTATATGTATATGTATGTGTGTGTATATATATATATACATATATATATATATGGATTTATTAGGTCAGTTTACAGGATGCAGTTTGGATAGTCCAACAATGGCTATTTCACAAAGGAGAACTGAGAATCTGGTAGTGTTCAGTCCTTAACTTGGATGTTTCAACAGTTCTAGCCAGACGATGAATACCTGGGGGATTCCTGGAGAGCTGCTGGTCTATGATCTACATTGGAATCCTGAAGAAGTTGGTTTTAATATAAGGAAAAGAAGGGTTACGGCGTGGACCTCAAACTGCAGGATCACAACACCTGGACCATTCACCATCACTGAGCAGCCAGAGCCCAAGACTGGGGTAGATATCCTCACTGCTCAACCAAGAAAAGAGACAAGGATTGTTAAGAGCCCCAAATTCCACTAACACCAGCACCCCAGTACCCTCTTATGCTCCAGCCACATGTCTGCACAGACTGCACAAAGTGGTCTTCTCTTCTGCCCCCAGTCTGGAGGAAACTCATCTCCCTACCTACATATGTCCTCAATGTCACTTCTCATAAGGGCTGTCCTAACCCCTCCTCCCCCCTCCAACTGTGATAATATTCCTCCTGTTTCTGGGTTTTTCATCCTCAGAGCAATTTGTAAGTATATATTTATTCCTTTATTAGTTCAAGAATGCTTATTACTTTATATTATAAATTTTATGCATACCCATGAAGAGCATTAGCAAAGAGTGTCCAATGAACCATGGTCAAGCCCTGTGCTGTAGGAATGGGAGCTTTTGCACCCTCCACCATACCCTCCTGAGATGGGTTTTACAGATAGAATCAAGGACACACACAACTCCAGAGAGTTCCTTTTCATATCCTGGAATTGTGCAGGGCACACACTACACACGTGTGTATGAGTGCATGTGTGTGTGAGTGTGTGTGTGTGTGTGTGTGTGTGTGTGTGTGTGTGTGTGTGTGTAAGCCCTGCTCAAAAGCTCTTTGTATTACGGCTTAGGAATGGTCCTACCAGAGGAAGATCATCTGCTGTTGTTCTTCCCACCCTGGTGATGACCAAGCAGGAAGGATTAATCTTGAGCAGCAAGTCCAATTTTCCACACTCATCACACTTGTCCTGGGGCTAAAACCTGCTTCCTTTGGGGCTCCAAGAAGAGGCTCCCCTGTCTGTATATCATGTTAACAATTAATCAATTGGTTAATTAGTTAACCAGGCCTGCACTCCTTTGTCCTCTTTATGGGTCCTGGTCAAGTATGTGCTGTGCTGACCTGGGAGACTCAGAGAGGGGCATTGGGAATGCAGACCTGACAGAGTTTTTTCAGTGAGGGAGCTGTACTTGTGGACAAACAGAGGTTTCCCTTAAAGTTCTGATTAAAGCTGACTGAGACTTCAGAAAGATATTGGAGTAAGATGGCAATTCCTTCAAGTACCTCCTAGACTCATTCCCAACTGGAAGAACAGAGGAAGCTTCTCAGGAAGGAGCGCCATTGAACTGGGTGTCCAAGCCATGGGGACTCTCTAGGACAGAGGATGAATTGGGAGATGCAGTAAAGACAGAAGGGCTGGATAGAGAATTGGCACTCTCCTTCCTCCATGTTGTAATGTTTTATAAGATACTCCGGGGACACTGGCCATGTACCTTGTCACTTGTCACAGGGACCCATGTACTTGGCTTGCTGCTTTGACTGCACAGCATGCAACTCTAGCCCTAACTCAGCTCTAATACAAGCACTTCCTTGATAAGATGAAGAGTAGAAGGGTTTAAGACTGATGTCCTGAGCATCTTTAAGCTGGCTGGGATACTTTATAGACTTCATAGCCCAGACACTGAGTCCCAGACCGACTGCTCCATAGAAAATTTTTGAAAAACATTCACGACCAGTGTGCCAAAACCAAGAGTGTGTGCCCTCCACACTTGGCAAGTCTACTTCTAGGCCATTACCCATCATGCAAGTAAAACTCCCTGAAGCAAACAGGAATCAGATGAACAACTTCCATAAAAGTACCTAAATACCCCTACAGTGCCTTCCTTAATGCCTCCTTTCCCTTCCTAATTTCATGACAGCTATCTCCATGCTCATTCCCATGTAAGTGAATTTATATAAAAAATTAGAATCCAGGACCCTCATATGAAGGAGCCTGGCATTAGGCTCACCTCGTTTGATGTATTATCCCTTTCCATCACATCCCCTGCAAATATCATAATTACACTTTTTAAACATATGAATGAAATGTCACATTTTCATGATCCGTTTATTTACTAATAGCCATTTGGGCTGGTTCTATTTCTTTGCTACTATGTCTAGAACAGCAGTGAATGTGACTATGCAAAAATCTGTGTATTGGCAAGAAGAGTCCTTAGAAGTGTCATGGCTGGGTCACATGGCGGTTGGTTTTTAGTTTTTAAGAAGCTCCCACACTGAATTTCACCGTTAACACACCAGCTAGCTGTGAGTAAAGACTCCTCTTCCTCACATCCTCACCATCATGGTGGTCATTTGTTTTCTTAACAATAACCATTCTCTAGGGTAAGATGGAATTTCAAAGTAGTTTTCATTTCTTTTTCCTTCATGGATAAAATTTTGGACACTTTTTTTTAATCTGTATTAACTTGAGTACTTCTTAGTTTTGGACACTTTTAAAGTAGTTACTGGCCCTTTATGGTTTTCTTTTTCTTTTGAAAACTGTCTGTTCTTCCTTAGCCCATTTATTAATTGGCGGTTTGGAGGTTTTTTTGTTTTTTTTTAATTTATTTAATACGTAATAATAATTCTTTGGTTTCCGGGCAAACATCCCCCTCCCCCCTCCCCTTCCTTATGGGTGTTCCCCTCCCAAACATCCCCCCATTGCCGCCCTCCCCCCATAGTCTAGTTCACTGGGGGTTCAGTCTTAGCAGGACCCAGGGCTTCCCCTTCCACTGGTGCTCTTACTAGGATATTCATTGCTACCTATGAGGTCAGAGTCCAGGGTCAGTCCATATATAGTCTTTAGGTAGTGGCTTAGTCCCTGGAAGCTCTGGTTGCTTGGCATTGTTGTACTTTTGGGGTCTCGAGCCCCTTCAAGCTCTTCCAGTTCTTTCTCTGATTCCTTCAACGGGGGTCCTATTCTCAGTTTAGTGGTTTGCTGCTGGCATTCGCCTCTGTATTTGCTGTATTCTGGCTGTGTCTCTCAGGAGCGATCTACATCCGGCTCCTGTCGGTCTGCACTTCTTTGCTTCATCCATCTTGTCTAATTGGGTGGCTGTATATGTATGAGCCACATGTGGGGCAGGCTCTGAATGGGTGTTCCTTCAGTCTCTGTTTTAATCTTTGCCTCTCTCTTCCCTGCCAAGGGTATTCTTGTTCCCCTTTTAGAGAAGGAGTGAAGCATTCACATTTTGATCATCCGTCTTGAGTTTCATTTGTTCTAGGCATCTTGGGTAATTCAAGCATTTGGGCTAATAGCCACTTATCAGTGAGTGCATACCATGTATGTCTTTCTGTGTTTGGGTTAGCTCACTCAGGATGATATTTTCCAGTTCCAACCATTGGCCTACGAATTTCATAAAGCCGTTGTTTTTGATAGCTGAGTAATATTCCATTGTGTAGATGTACCATATTTTCTGTATCCATTCCTCTGTTGAAGGGCATCTGGGTTCTTTCCAGCTTCTGGCTATTATAAATAAGGCTGCGATGAACATAGTGGAGCATGTGTCTTTTTTATATGTTGGGGCATCTTTTGGGTATATGCCCAAGAGAGGTATAGCTGGATCCTCAGGCAGTTCAATGTCCAATTTTCTGAGGAACCTCCAGACTGATTTCCAGAATGGTTGTACCAGTCTGCAATCCCACCAACAATGGAGGAGTGTTCCTCTTTCTCCGCATCCTCGCCAGCATCTGCTGTCACCTGAGTTTTTGATCTTAGCCATTCTCACTGGTGTGAGGTGAAATCTCAGGGTTGTTTTGATTTGCATTTCCCTTATGACTAAAGATGTTGAACATTTCTTTAGGTGTTTCTCAGCCATTCGGCATTCCTCAGCTGTGAATTCTTTGTTTAGCTCTGAACCCCATTTTTTAATAGGGTTATTTGTCTCCCTGCGGTCTAACTTCTTGAGTTCTTTGTATATTTTGGATATAAGGCCTCTATCTGTTGTAGGACTGGTAAAGATCTTTTCCCAATCTGTTGGTTGCCGATTTATCCTAACCACGGTGTCCTTTGCCTTACAGAAGCTTTGCAGTTTTATGAGATCCCATTTGTCGATTCTTGATCTTAGAGCATAAGCCATTGGTGTTTTGTTCAGGAAATTTTTTCCAGTGCCCATGTGTTCCAGATGCTTCCCTAGTTTTTCTTCTATTAGTTTGAGTGTATCAGGTTTGATGTGGAGGTCCTTGATCCACTTGGACTTAAGCTTTGTACAGGGTGATAAGCATGGATCAATCTGCATTCTTCTACATGTTGACCTCCAGTTGAACCAGCACCATTTGCTGAAAATGCTATCTTTTTTCCATTGGATGGTTTTGGCTCCTTTGTCAAAAATCAAGTGACCATAGGTGTGTGGGTTCATTTCTGGGTCTTCAATTCTATTCCATTGGTCTATCTGTCTGTCTCTGTACCAATACCATGCAGTTTTTATCACTATTGCTCTGTAATACTGCTTGAGTTCAGGGATAGTGATTCCCCCTGAAGTCCTTTTATTGTTGAGGATAGTTTTAGCTATCCTGGGTTTTTTGTTATTCCAGATGAATTTGCAAATTGTTCTGTCTAACTCTTTGAAGAATTGGATTGGTATTTTGATGGGGATTGCATTGAATCTGTAGATCGCTTTTGGTAAAATGGCCATTTTTACTATATTAATCCTGCCAATCCATGAGCATGGGAGATCTTTCCATCTTCTGAGGTCTTCTTCAGTTTCTTTCTTCAGTGTCTTTAAGTTCTTATTGTACAGATCTTTTACTTGCTTGGTTAAAGTCACACCGAGGTACTTTATATTATTTGGGTCTATTATGAAGGGTGTCGTTTCCCTAATTTCTTTCTCGGCTTGTTTCTCTTTTGTGTAGAGGAAGGCTACTGATTTGAGTTAATTTTATACCCAGCCACTTTGCTGAAGTTGTTTATCAGCTTTAGTAGTTCTCTGGTGGAACTTTTGGGATCACTTAAATAAACTATCATATCATCTGCAAATAGTGATATTTTGACTTCTTCTTTTCCGATCTGTATCCCCTTGACCTCCTTTTGTTGTCTGATTGCTCTGGCTAGAACTTCAAGAACTATATTGAATAAGTAGGGAGAGAGTGGGCAGCCTTGTCTAGTCCCTGATTTTAGTGGGATTGCTTCAAGTTTCTCTCCATTTAGTTTAATGTTAGCAACTGGTTTGCTGTAAATGGCTTTTACTATGTTTAGGTATGGGCCTTGAATTCCTGTTCTTTCCAGGACTTTTATCATGAAGGGGTGTTGAATTTTGTCAAATGCTTTCTCAGCATCTAATGAAATGATCATGTGGTTTTGTTCTTTCAGTTTGTTTATATAATGGATCACGTTGATGGTTTTCCGTATATTAAACCATCCCTGCATGCCTGGGATGAAGCCTACTTGATCATGGTGGATGATTGTTTTGATGTGCTCTTGGATTCGGTTTGCCAGAATTTTATTGAGTATTTTTGCGTCGATATTCATAAGGGAAATTGGTCTGAAGTTCTCTTTCTTTGTTGGGTCTTTGTGTGGTTTAGGTATAAGAGTAATTGTGGCTTCATAGAAGGAATTCGGGAGTGATCCATCTGTTTCAATTTTGTGGAATAGTTTGGATAATATTGGTATGAGGTCTTCTATGTAGGTTTGATAGAATTCTGCACTAAACCTGTCTGGACCTGGGCTCTTTTTGGTTGGGAGACCTTTAATGACTGCTTCTATTTCCTTAGGAGTTATGGGGTTGTTTAACTGGTTTATCTGTTCCTGATTTAACTTCGGTACCTGATATTTGTCTAGGAAATTGTCCATTTCCTGTAGATTTTCAAGTTTTGTTGAATATAGGCTTTTATAGTAAGATCTGATGATTTTTTGAATTTCCTCTGAATCTGTAGTTATGTCTCCCTTTTCATTTCTGATTTTGTTAATTTGGACACACTCTCTGGGTCCTCTCATTAGTCTGGCTAAGGGTTTATCTATCTTGTTGATTTTCTCAAAGAACCAACTTTCGGTTCTGTTGATTCTTTCTATGGTCCTTTTTGTTTCTACTTGGTTGATTTCAGCTCTGAGTTTGATTATTTCCTGCCTTCTACTCCTCCTGGGTGTATTTGCTTCTTTTTGCTCTAGAGCTTTTAGGTGTGCTGTCAAGCTGCTGACATATGCTCTTTCCTGTTTCTTTCTGCAGGCACTCAGCGCTATGAGTTTTCCTCTTAGCACAGCTTTCATTGTGTCCCATAAGTTTGGGTATGTTGTACCTTCATTTTCATTAAATTCTAAAAAGTTTTTAATTTCTTTCTTTATTTCTTCCTTGACTAGGTTATCATTGAGTAGAGCATTGTTCAATTTCCACGTATATGTGGGCATTCTTCCCTTATTGTTATTGAAGACCAGTTTTAGGCCATGGTGGTCTGATAGCACGCATGGGATTATTTCTATCTTTCTGTACCTGTTGAGGCCCGTTTTTTGACCAACTATATGGTCACTTTTGGAGAAAGTACCATGAGGAGCTGAGAAGAAGGTATATCCTTTTGCTTTAGGATAGAATGTTCTATAAATATCTGTTAAGTCCATTTGGCTCATGACTTCTCTTAGTCTGTCTACGTCTCTGTGTAATTTCTGTTTCCATGATCTGTCCATTGATGAGAGTGGGGTGTTGAAATCTCCCACTATTATTGTGTGAAGTGCAATGTGTGTTTTGAGCTTTAGTAAGGTTTCTTTTACGTATGTAGGTGCCCTTGTATTTGGGGCATAGATATTTAGGATTGAGAGTTCATCTTGGTGGATTTTTCCTTTGATGAATATGAAGTGTCCTTCCTTATCTTTTTTGATGACTTTTAATTGAAAATTGATTTTATTTGATATTAGAATGGCTACTCCAGCTTGCTTCTTCTGACCATTTGCTTGGAAAGTTGTTTTCCAGCCTTTCACCCTGAGGTAGTGTCTGTCTTTGTCTCTGAGGTGTGTTTCCTGTAGGCAGCAGAATGCAGGGTCCTCGTTGCGTATCCAGTTTGTTAATCTATGTCTTTTTATTGGGGAGTTGAGGCCATTGATGTTGAGAGATATTAAGGAATAGTGATTATTGCTTCCTGTTATATTCATATTTGGATGTGAGGTTATGTTTGTGTGCTTTTCTTCTCTTTGTTTTGTTGCCAAGACGATTAGTTTCTTGCTTCTTCTAGGGTATAGCTTGCCTCCTTATGTTGGGCTTTACCCTTTATTATCCTTTGTAGTGCTGGATTTGTAGAAAGATATTGTGTAAATTTGGTTTTGTCATGGAATATCTTGGTTTCTCCATCTATGTTAATTGAGAGTTTTGCAGGATACAGTAACCTGGGCTGGCACTTGTGTTCTCTTAGGGTCTGTATGACATCTGTCCAGGATCTTCTGGCCTTCATAGTTTCTGGCGAAAAGTCTGGTGTGATTCTGATAGGTCTGCCTTTATATGTTACTTGACCTTTTTCCCTTACTGCTTTTAATATTCTTTCTTTATTTTGTGCGTTTGGTGTTTTGACTATTATGTGACAGGAGGTGTTTCTTTTCTGGTCCAATCTATTTGGAGTTCTGTAGGCTTCTTGTATGCCTATGGGTATCTCTTTATTTAGGTTAGGGAAGTTTTCTTCTATGATTTTGTTGAAGATATTTACTGGTCCTTTGAGCTGGGAGTCTTCACTCTCTTCTATACCTATTATCCTTAGGTTTGATCTTCTCATTGAGTCCTGGATTTCCTGTATGTTTTGGAACAGTAGCTTTTTCTGCTTTACATTATCTTTGACAGTTGAGTCAATGATTTCTATGGAATCTTCTGCTCCCGAGATTCTCTCTTCCATCTCTTGTATTCTGTTGGTGAGGCTTCTATCTACAGCTCCTTGTCTCTTCTTTTGATTTTCTATATCCAGGGTTGTTTCCATGTGTTCTTTCTTGATTGCTTCTATTTCCATTTTTAATTCCTTCAACTGTTTGATTGTGTTTTCCTGGAATTCTTTCAGGCATTTTTGCGATTCTTCTCTGTAGGCTTCTACTTGTTCTCTAAGGGAGTTCTTCACGTCTTTCTTGAAGTCCTCCAGCATCATGATCAAATATGATTTTGAAACTAGATCTTGCTTTTCTGGTGTGTTTGGATATTCCATGTTTATTTTGGTGGGAGAATTGGGCTCCGATGATGCCATGTAGTCTTGGTTTCTGTACATGGGTTCCTGCGCTTGCCTCCTGCCATCAGATTATCTCTAGTGTTACTTTGTTCTGCTATTTCTGACAGTAGCTAGACTGTCCTATAAGCCTGTGTGTCAGGAGTGCTGTAGACCTGTTTTCCTGTTTTCTTTCAGCCAGTTATGGGGACAGAGTGTTCTGCTTTCGGGCTTGTAGTTTTTCCTATCTACAGGCCTTCAGCTGTTCCTGTGGGCCTGTGTCTTGAGTTCACCAGGCAGGTCACTTGCAGGGGAAAAGTTGGTCCTACCTGAGGTTCCGAGGCTCAAGTGTGCTCGTGGGGTACTGCTTAAGTCCTCTCCGCGGCGGCAGCAACCGAGGAGATCTGCGCCGCTCTTTCCGGGAGCCTCCGTGCACCAGGGTTCCAGATGGCGTTTGGTGTTTTCCTCTGGCGTCTGGATGTGCGCAGAGTGCAGTCTCTCTGGTTTCCCAGGCGTGTCTGCCTCTCTGTAGGTTTAGCTCTCCCTCCCACGGGATTTGGGTGCAGAGAACTCTGGAGGTTTTTTTATACTGTTTAATATATATTATATATTTTACATAATTTATGTTATGTTATATAATTATATGTTGATATATTATATAATATATTGCATATTTTATTACATATTATATTTCTTCCTCCAGTTCTGTGGACTGTGTACTCTGCTGATAGTCTACTCTGCTTTGTAGAGGTTTTTTTTTCTTTTTTTTTCTTTTTTTTCGGAGCTGGGGACCGAACCCAGGGCCTTGCACTCGCTAGGCAAGCGCTCTACCGCTGAGCTAAATCCCCAACCCCCTTTTAGAGCTTTTTAAATTTCATGCACCCTATTCACCGATTCTCTTTTGTTTGTTCTTGTTTTTCAAGATAGTGTTCCTTTGTGTAGCTCTGGCTGTCTGGAACTCACTCTGTGGACCAGGCTGGCCTCAAACTCACAGAGATCCACCTGCCTCTGCCTCCCAGTACCATGCACCACCACTGCTGCTGCCACACAGCAGCATCTGCCAATTCGTGAAGCTGTTCCCCAACCACTGGGGTTCTGTTCAGAAAGTTTTTGCCCATACCTATATAGCGAAGTGTTTTCCTGGTGGTTTCAATGTTCAGGTTTTAAATTATGTCTTTGATCCATTTTGAATGAATTACCTGTGAGAGATATGGATCTACTTACATTCTTCTGCAAGTAAGTACCTGGTATTTCTAGCACCATTTATTAAACAAACTATCTTTTTCCCCCAGTGTGGTTTTGGACGCTTTTGTTAAAAGCTGAGTGGCCGTAGCTGCATGGGTTTACTTCTGGGTCTCTGGTGATGTCCCAGTTATTTAAATGTCTATCTCTGTGCCAGAATCACCCTTCCTTTGTCATCCTGGCTCAGTGGGATAGTTTGAAGTAAGCATTGTGATGTCTCTAACAGTGTCTTTCTGTTTGGAATTGTTTCACTACCACCAGTGGTCTTTTGTGCTTCTATATTAACTTTAGGGTTTTTTTCTGTTCTATAAGGAATGTCATTAGGATGCGATTTTTGAATGAGAATGAGCAGTGTCCAGCCCCGAGTGTCATTTATTACGTACGAGGGTTCAGCATGCATTAACTATTCATGTTCATAAAACCCCATCAGAACGCAGAATACGGAAACCAGGCCATACCGCTACCAAACAGAAACCAGGGTTGATCTGGTGCCAGTGCGTGATGTTTTTGCCACTTTGTTATCCAGCCTATGCTGACGCAGTCCTCTTACGGTCTGTGTCCGTAGAAGAGAGTCCACCAAAGAGCTCTTCCTTACATGAGGAGGAAGTGAATGCATCAACTCGAGGGGACAAGCCATGGCCCTTGCAAAGAAGGAGGAGCACACTACCCAGCCAAGTCGCATTTCTCCAGGGGATGGCATAAGTCACGACTTTCATTCCCCAAAGTTAATTCCATTTAAAATATACCTTTGCTGGGTCTTGTTGAGCAAATCTTTTTATAGAACATGGAAGTGAAATGTGAAAACCCATGTTTTCAGAGGATGGCCTTGTTGGGCACCAATAGTAGAAAAAGCCTTTCGTCCTGCTGAGGCTGGACCCCCAGTGTAGGGGAATGTCAGGGCGGGGAGGTGGGGAGCGGGGTTGTTTGGGGACAGGGAACACCCTCATAGACGAAGGGAGAGGGGGATGGGATAGGGGGCTTATGGACAGGAAACCGAGAAAAGAAACAATGTTTGAAATGGAAATAAAAAAAATCCAATTATGTTTTGATTCACACTCTATTATCACACTATATATCATATATCATATCAATGTATCATATTACCATATTATTTGTATTTTGATCCTTATTATAGAAGCATTACTTTCATTGACATCTCTGACTTTAATTTTCCCTTCCAAATACTTGAGTTTTTCTAAATGGTCTAAGCATTATTCTGTCTGGAGATGAGGGCCAAGGAAGGAATGACTTCCTAAGGACAGTAACATCGTCAGTGTCTGAAAAAGCAAACCATATTAGGTTGAATTAGCAGTCTCACCATGGAGTCTACGCTGACCTCCAGCTCACAGTCCTCCTGCCTCAACTTGTTCAGTGCTAGGACAACAGTTATACACCGCCACATCTAGTTGACATGTAATTTTTATGTCAGTCTGAGGGCATCCATAAAATAACTGACAATATGGGGTGTGTTGTCCCTTAATATGGAATACTGGCCAGGCACAGGTTACATTTTTCTTAGATTAATTTAAAATGGAAGTCTTCATTGAAACAATCTTTCCAGTAAAAAAAAAATTAGGTATGACTAATACGCAAATTGTATACTTAAAACTTTTATTATATTGATTCTGAAACACTTGGGTTAGCCGACACATTGTGACTATGTCTCCCCACCCCGTTGAGAAGTGCCACTGTGATTCTGTTGGCTTTAAAGGATAGCTACATCTTACCAGGAGATGGAGTCCCAGGTTTTGAAAAGTATTAAGGTGATGGATTTTATTTCTTTTATTAGAAACTGAAGTTTCCCTTGCTTTTTTATATATAGCTTAAAAATAAACCTTCCTTTATAGGCCTCCTGCTGCCCCAGAGGCTCCCTGCTCCGCCCAGAGGTTTCTTGCTGATCAAATTTTCCTCAGCCTTTTCTTTAAGCAAACACTGGAGGCTTTCAGCTGCTACCCAAGATATCACTTTAAAAACCCCCTTAAGGCGGTTTGAAAGACCTCCAAAAAAGCATGACATTCAATCAAAGTTCAGTAAGGAAGTTTTAATGAATAAACTTAGTAAATTAGAAAGCACTGCGGCGGAGTGATTAACTCTCATTTGCGCATTAGTGTTGAAATTAATTAAAATGTTTAAGCCATGGGAGGCAGGCTTCCTTGCCAGGGCCTGCCTCTGTCCTCACAATCGGTCTGGAGCCAGCAGTGATTCATCTTACAGAGGAGAGGAGGATAAAAGAACAGTGGGAATGAATGTGCTCTCAGCAGCAGGGAGACCCTGGGGACCAGAGAGCAATGCCACTTCACTGTGACATCATGATCCAGCATGGGGACGAAAGGGCTCTGCATGTTCACTACGTCCCTCTCTCCTCTGGACTGCATGCCGTGTGTTCGCGCCTCTGCCAGCCGTTTGTTGTAGCCTCTCCTCCTCTGTTCACAGCTTAGCTCTAGTTCCCTGACATTTTAAACCCACTTGCCTATGCGAACGTCCATGTGGTGACATAAGAGGGGTGGGCTCGGTGCCCTGGTAGGTTTCCCTAAGATCAACTCTGTGGAAAGTATGAAACTATAATTGCCTTAAACAGACTTTCAGACACACAACAATGGATTTATTGTTGAATCCCCTTGACGATGCGCAGCGCAGAAACCGTCTTTTCAAGAAAGCCCACTTGTTCCATTCCCATTACATTTTTAAATACCTCGTAAGCTTGGTTTCTTTCCAGAACGGTGGGTCTGTGGATCTCCTCACAGAAACCCATTACCATGTGGCTGTTTAACAAATCCGAACCTGCCTAAAATGATAGGTGACAGCCCATTTCATAAAGAGAAAAGCCCTCTTTGACAGGAAAACAATCTCGTCTGGTTCTCCTTGGATAACAGATGGACTCATGTCAGGTCTGGTACCATTGCAGTTTCCAAAAAGGCAAGGCTGTGCCTATTTTGTGGTCCAAAAGAAAGGATTTGCAGAAATTAGTGGCCTCCCACAACTCTGAATTACTTCTACTGGGAGAGAAATTACCATGATTTGCTACGGGTCCATGTTCATAACTTTAAAAACTGTCCATCTTCCTTATTTTTTACTCTATAGATTTCTTGTCAGCTTCAATGTCAGAGGTCACTGCCAGAGTGTCCCTTTGGTACCCATTAACTATAACCAGCAAACTTGTTCACTATTGATCCACTATGTCTAAGTATCTATTATGGTGGATATAAAAGGTGGCTTCACATCTTTCTAAACAGATAATTCATAAAGGCCAAGGGGTCACGGCTTGTGATATATTATTCTTTCACTGTAACTGTGAGTGAATGGAAAGAGAGGGGAAAGGGAGGGAAGGACAAGAAGCAGGCACCAGGGGTCAGGGGTGTTAGACTTGAGAGGTGAAACGTTGTGTGTCAATCGGACACATTATCATCTGTATAAATAATAAAAGGCATTAATAATGTTTGTTCATGACCTCATTATCGATTCCAGCGACTCAGAAGCGGAGGTTCCTTGAGTGAGTGAAGACAGAGTTGATTTTTTATACCCAAAGTTCAGCTGCAGTTGAACTTGGAAGTGGTAGTCCACTAAAGACAGTAAAATATATTCTGGTGGGCTTATATTGGGTCCTGAGATTGATTTGTTTTGCAGGTAATGCATCATCTGGAGCATGCCTAGTAGGACCCTGTGTGAGGCTGCTGGGCCCTGCTGGGCTCAGCACATCCCCACTCTCTTTAGGACTGTTTGATTCATCTGCTGGTTTACATTGAGCATTCAGCAATACTCCAGAAAGGCCATTGTTAATGTCATCCAGAGCCTTCTCGGGAGGATGTGAGGATGGAACCTTTGAGCATTACTCACAGGGTGACTGACACGGGTTCCTTTGACTCTGTTTATAGTCTTCCACCCCTGTGGAACTAGCGATGGTGTGCTGTCCCAACACTACAGTTGGGAGAAAGTAAATTGAGATGGGTCCCAGTGAACGGAGATGGTTAACGTGTGGTAAGTTTGAATGCACCCTTCCAGTTCTAAACAGTAAAATTTCCAGCCTAGGAACAAGGCAAACAGAGAGAAGGTGGAAGGCAACAGAGCCCTCCTCAAATGAAGATGCATTGGGAGAGAATCAAATAACCCTGTGTAAAACTACGTAGGATCTGTACCTTTGCACATGGGCCAACACACACACACACACACACACACACACACACACGCACACACACACACACTTTCTATCTCTCACACACACATACATAGACACACTCACACACATGTACACAATCACACAGTTGCACACATACACATAATAAACATACTAAAAATGTAAATAACCTTTTTGACATTATAACAAAACTATAATCTGCCCCTCTCTCTTTTGAACCTGGCAAGAGTTGTGTATATGGACAAGCTTTTGTGTGCCTGTAGGAGGAGGTGCTACAACACCCACATGGAGGTCAAAGGACAAGGTTGGTGACTGTCACTGTCTTGCACCTTGTTTGAGAGAAGACTTCTTTGCTGCTTACAGCTGTATGGCAATTCTCGAGTCTGTTTCCCATCTCACTGTAGGAGTGCTGGCATTGTACTTACGGGCTAGCATGCCTGGCATTGGGGGATTCAAACTCAAGGCCTCACATAAACATGGCACACACATTGTCTACTAAGCCATCTCCCCAGTCCTACCAGAGCTCTCTTGAAAACACATCACGTGGCGCTCGCGCGCATACACACACACACACACACACACCACACATACACACACACACATACACACACACACCACACATACACACACACATACACACACACATGCACACACACTACATACACACACACCACATACACACACATACCATACACACAAACACACAGATACATACACACACACCACATAAACACACACACACATACACACACACACACCACACATACACACACATGCACACACACTACATACACACACACCACATACACACACATACCATACACACAAACACACAGATACATACACACACACACCACATACACACACACACACACACACACACACACAAGAACAGAGGCAATGGTTGGGGATTTAGCTCAGTGGTAGAGCGCTTGCCTAGCAAGCGCAAGGCCCTGGGTTCGGTCCCCAGCTCCGAAAAAAAAAAAAAAAAAAAAGAGAGAGAGAGAGAAAAAGAACAGAGGCAATTTTGTGTATTTCTTAAAGATCTACAGTGTTCTTGAGGTACCACAGCTTGGGACTCCATTGTCTACTTATGACTTTAAAAAGCTGGCTGAACATTAATGGAATCTGAGCTTCCTTCCTTGATTTCAATCAAGGGAAAATGAAACAGAGATGAGCCAGGCATCTTAACCTTGAGCCTCCAAATAATATTGTCCTCAGTAATAATAATACCCAGTGTCATGTTAGTGCTCTCTCTGGACATCTCCATTCTTCATAATAATTTTTATTTTTATTTAATGTTTGAAGATGTTGTAAAAAGTGACTACTGTTTCAAAATGTGACCTCTGTGAGGTTTAAAAGCTACTGAATCAGATGAGATATGAAAAAGCGTTCAATATAACGTATGACTTAAAACTGTGTTTTTAAAACTTTAATAGAGATGTCTGGCTCTTGTATGAGTGTTTCTGAAGACTAGCAGACAGAAACACGGCTCTTTAAAAGATCTAATTTATACACCAAACATGACTCCGGCAGGTGCCAATCAAGCCGTTTGTAACCCTGAACTTTTCATTTGATTTTTGCAAACTTCCAGCCCCTCCAACATATTCTAAAGACTTTACGCACTCTGACTTTTTTCAACACTTTTCCAGGTCCTGCATTAGGCAGTAAGATGCACAAGTAGATGACCCCCAGCCTGCCCTTTGTCCTCTGGTGGCTCACCTGGAGGAGAGAGGGCTGTAGTTGTCCTGTTGTCAGTTGCACTTGTGTCGCCAGCATCCTTTGGTTCTCCACTTTGGCTCCATTTCTTTCAGGTACTCAATCGTCTGCCACCTATTTGACTTGGCAGAAACTGACCCATCCTTGGTCCAATCAAGCAGGCAGTCTTATACCCTTTCTTACCTGTGATTGGTCTAGGCATCCTGGCTTTCTCCAGTTTTATAATTACTAATGCTAATTGACCCAGGGATGAGCGCCAGGCTTCAAATGGCTACATCACACCTAAGGGAAGGACAACTAGAAGAGAAGTTTTTTTGTCTCCTCTGTGTGTGTTACCTCAATTGCTGTTAGCAACTCTCTTGCTATCATTGGAGAAACTGGCTAGGGACATTGTAGCAAGACATCTGCAAGGAGGACATGAGAAACTTGCAGGGACTTACACACCCTATTACTGCATCTGAGGCCCACTCCACCACGCTTCTGGAAACACCTATACTATCTCCCCTTCTCATGGCCCCACTTGAGGGAGTATTTATGTTTATTACAGTCGCAAAGCTTCCGGACTGCCTCCCTACACACATGGAGTGATAAGTCTCTGGCTATGCTTGGGGATCTTTAAAGAGACACTGAATGACATCATCCCGACAGGAAGAATGTTGGGAGAGCTACCTGATCAGAGTAGAGATAGCATTGAGAGGAGATGGGTGGGCGAGGGATAGATCTAAGAGGCTTCGCAACCCATATGAGCCTGAGCTTGCTATTGGAGAGAATTGGAAGCCACTGAAGGACTGAAAGCCCTGAGTAGTGAGGAACACAAGCTCAGAGTGGAGAGACTGGTTGTGTGGGTAGAAGATAAGTTGAGAAGACATTTCTGCAGCCAGGTAGTTCTGGAGTATTGGGCACCCTCGGTGAAAAGGGCAGCGTCTTCCTGGAGGGTTCAGGGAAGTTACCCTTGAAGACCAGGTCAGAGTGCAGCCACTGCTCATCGATTTCTCTAAGAGGGTTCGTGTGGTAGAAGTCAAAGCAGAGACTCACCAATGAGCCCCTTCCTTTCTATGTGGCCTCAGCCTATCAATTCAACTTCCCGAAGGTTCCACTTTCTTTTCTATTACATGAGGGCCTTAATGACCATCATGCAGCCTTTAGTTGAGTAAAAAGGTATGAGTGGATCTGGAAAACTCCAAAGGTAGTCAAGTCTAGATCAATGGCTAGATGAAAAGTGGCAATGTGGTATGAATAGAGTTTTCTCTGTTCATGCTGATCACGTGGTTATTGGCTTGCATGGCTGATTCAGTACTTGGAGAGGTGTTATTCCAGATGAACAGTTTATCCTACCTCCTTCTGAGGGAAGTTTAATTCCAGTAGAAGTGCAAACTCTGAGGCAGATCTGCCCACAGGGATTGCGGGAGCCTTTTCTCAATGTTTAACTAAAACAATGTATCTTAGTGCCGTGTGAATGCCTTATTCTCTGTGTCTACGGTTCAAGAGGAAGAGTTAACTTGACTTTGGAATGACTTGATTTGGAGATTTTTTGTGTGACAACCAAAAAGGACTTGAGAGGCTGACTCGAGAACACAGCTTGCTTGCACAAGCTACAGGCAGATGGGATCCAAGGCGATTGTCTGCCTCATAAACTGTATGTGTCCACTCAGGGATGGTAAGAAAGAAAGGAGTCAGGATCTAGACTAGGGAGAGGTAAGCTGGCACCAACCTGCAGGTATTTGGCTTCACCAGCAAACTTAGAGATACAACATGCCATGGCTGAGAGCTGTGCTATTGGAGACCCCTGGGACTGAGTCTTGACCTGTCTTCTCAGTAGCTGTATGACAATGACATGAGTCCTTCTCAACTGTCTTACCTTCCTTTGTGAATACCTGCCTTGCTCCTATAAAGTAAGAGTTCATTTGCTCCTAGGTTATAAAACATATTAAATAAAACACACATGAGAAGCGAGTATTCACTGGACGATACCTGGCTACAAACACGTTACTAGTATGGCAGACAGTGGATAGCTATAATTTGGGGTCAAATAATAGTCCTTTCTGTTGGTACCCTGATTCGCTATTGGGGCATCGTCCTTCCCAATGGAATGTGTGTAGCCTTGGTGCCCTCTAGTGTGCTGTTGTCTTAGCAGTACCCCACAGGCTCTGCCCAGCCAATCTTCACTGCCTGGTACAGCCGAGCATGTGACCTGTGCTCAACCTATCAAAATTTCTCTCAAAGGACTTCCTTGAAGAAAAAGCGAGGACAAAAAAAGAACATTGTTGTAGGAAGGGACTAAGAAGACTCTTCTCTGTCTTCCTGACTGTGACCCAATGGTTCCTAGACTCTTAGCCTAAACTCTGAAGTCCATTTCTGGTGTATGTGATCAAAGAAAGCCATTTTTACTTTTCCTTTCTAAGAAATAAGTATTTTTGCTTTTACAACTAGCTCTTCCCTCTTAACATGCATTCTCTGTGCTGTCCAGATCTTCCCGTGTGCAGTCTCCTCTGCTAGTATGTCTAAGTCACACCCTCACCCTTGTTCTTCAAGCCCTGGCTCAACTACTTTCTGTTCACAAAGTCATCGATGACTCCTCTGCCCCACAGAGGAAAGATACAGGAGTTCCTTTACCCTCTCCAGGTGTCCACTGGAAGAGCTGCCACTGCTGTGTGGGACAGAGTTGGGGTATTTGCTGTTGCCTAAGTCATAGGCTCCTCAGGTATAGCCTCTGCAGCTGTGTCTCTGCTATCTGGTTCAGAGCAAGCACACAACACATTTTGTGTCACCATGTTGATGAACCATCTTATGGGGAAAAATAGGGCACACCCAAATGATGACCAATTCTACTGGCCATCCAGAGACATTTGTCCCTGTTGTAAGTATCCAAAATGATTGACTGACTTGATGCAAAGTCTTCAGGTCACTGCCTTTGCATTGTCTTTGACAGCTAGGCAATCCTGATGACACAGAGAAGTAACCGTTTTATGTGGCTCTTACCAAAGGCAAACCACAGGGTGCTGCTCAAAAATGTCCTATGAAGCCCATGTTGCGATTTTTCCTATTTTAGAGATGAGGAAGCTGAGACACATTACGTAGGCAGCAAGTGGCAGAGCCGAGGTTCCCACCCAGGCTGTGTGCTTCCCCCAGGATACCTTGCCTGTGACATTACCAAGGAACTGAGCCACCTGGGGCAGGACGATAGTGGCCTCGTGAGGAGGCCTGTTCACTTTGAGAGAAACACAGACATTAAGTGCAGAGCACAGAAACGAAGGAGCTGGCTTTTCAGTTGAGCTGAGTTCAGTGGGGTGGTGACAAAGAGGAAGGGGAGGGCTCCTCCCTGTGATGTCTGAACTACTGAGACAACTGCAAGTGGCCTCGTGCTCAGGTTGCTGCACCAGCAACCTTGGCTAAACTTATGAGACTGGCTTGGTAAGGGGTCAATGCTAAGCTTCGAGGTTGAAGTATTAAACGTGAGCCAGTGACTGAACCACTGGGTGACTCAGTTTCCTCATTTGTAAAAGCAACATAGGGATATTAACTAAGAACGCTATGGTTTGCATTGGTAAGCCTAGCACCTAGAAGTCATAATATACAAATAATGGTGCAAAAATCTGTGCTAATTCTGGGCATCTTGGTGCCTTTAGAGAACAAGGGAGAAGCGAGAGTAGGGATGAAAGGAAAGTGTCCTGTCACTTTGGGAAGAAGATATGAGCCCTACTATTATCCCTCCCCTACCCTAGCGCTGCTCAACCCCGCAGAGCTCTACCAGAAGGGATATGTGGTTTCTCACAGCCAATTATCAGGGCTGATGTCTGTGGGATTGTTCTGTATAGCGAACCCAATGTCCTTTGTACAATTTTTATCCTCCTTTCAAAATTCCAATAAAACCAAGAACTTTCAATAATGAGTCTGACCAAAAAGGCTTATTTTATATTACTACTACATCTGCCTCTGATACTT
The DNA here is from genome assembly GCF_021556685.1 of Rattus norvegicus. Taxonomy (NCBI): domain Eukaryota; kingdom Metazoa; phylum Chordata; class Mammalia; order Rodentia; family Muridae; genus Rattus; species Rattus norvegicus. The sequence continues at coordinate 119,890,842 of NC_141538.1, read as the reverse complement.
CTCACAAATCCCGAGCTGTGAGCTTCCTCGAGAAGGGTTTGGGTGAGATTGGGTAAGAGGGTACAGTCTGTCACAAGTCTGTCAGAGCACAGACCCTGTCCTGTGCTCAGGACTATGCAAGCCAGGCTGTGTCCCCACTCCCACCACTGAGGTGGAAACAGTTTGTAAGGTAGCAGTTCCTAGAAACAGTGACTGAACTGTTTACTCTGGGGAGCTGGTAACCATGGGAATCACCAGGAGGACCAGTGCTATGGGATGGAGAGTTGGTCCAGAGAGACACCAGAGCATTGCAGATGACCTGAGAATGCTTTACCCCATACGGTGTCATCTAAATTTCAAAGGAAAGACCAGCACTTTCTCTTCCACCTAGCTTTGGAGCTATGCTGAAGGGCTCTCTAAAAAATGCAAGCTCTAAAACTTAAGGCTTGCAGTGCTCACCCATTTCACACCAGGCGGGCAAGCATTGTTCTCCAGATCCTAATTAGGAAAAGGATCCACTGCTCCTCTCCTGAGGGTGGAGGGAGGAAAGGTGTCACAGAGCTGCATTTTGCTATGTCTGGGTGATTGTGAAGCTCTCTCCACCCCCCACCAACCACAAACCCCAGCCGTCTGGGGGCCAGGCCCCTCTCCATTCTTCTCCACTTTCATCTTGTTCCCAGGATCCACCAAAGTAAATAAGATGTCCACCGGGATAATGGAAACCCCACCAGCTTTCAGTTAGTGCCTTTCATGCCAATTAAACACATTTTATTCAGTCGTCATAGATGCATCAATGCCTGCCGTCCGAGACGCCAATAGGACTGCGGCAGACCTCAGCCTGGCGAACGGCATGTATCTCGTGC